>NC_060151.1:31295001-31308130 GCF_021292245.1 Micropterus dolomieu
GTAAGAAGAATGATTTTAAATTCTATTCTGGATTTTACTGGAAGCCAATGCAAAGAAGCTAAAACAGGAGAAATGTGATCTCTTTTCCTGGTTCCTGTCAGAACACGTGCTGCAGCATTCTGGATCAGCTGAAGAGTCTTAATGGACTTTTTCGAGCAGCCTGATAATAAGGAATTGCAGTAATCCAGCCTAGAAGTAACAAATGCATGATTACAATCTAAATGACATTTTTATACATAAATATAAGCAAACGAAATAGCTTTTCTATTAACGGATCAAAACGTGGCCCTCTCGTGCTCCGAGCCCTCTGTAGAGGCTCGGGGTGAAAGCGTTAAATTCCACTCAGGTGACCTGCTGCTGCGAGAGAGCGGGGACGGTAATCATACACAGTAAAGGTCCCAAAACGGCAGCAGAGCAAAATTAGTTGAGATGTCACATGGTGACTCCTGGTGAAGCTGCCGCCGGCCTCCAGAGGACTACTTTAAAGGATATATTTTAAGATTTGCATTTTGCAGTAAGCTCCTGCAAATCTAATGTGAAAAAACAAATGTGCCAATTATAAATACAAAAAAACTACTGAACGTGCAACATCCAGCTAAATTATAATTTTCTGTAAATCAATCAAAATACTAATTTTTCTGAGACTCTTAATTGGTACGAAACCCTTGAATTTACAGAGTTGATCTCTTGCACACAAACAAATTTAAAAACCTTTGTTGGATTTGTCATCGCTTTGTTGTTTGTAATTCAGAATTAAAGTTACGAGCATCTTCCTGCAGGTCTTCATGCTCGCCATCCCGGGATTCATTCTTGTCTTCAAAAATAGAGCAATAAACTAGTCCGTCTTTTGTAATCCATTCAATGTGCCCACTGCACTTTACTATTATTGTACTATTATTATAGTATTTCACGAGTACCATAATGTGTATAGCCTATTTCAGCACTGTGACTCTAAACCAGCAGCACTGTTTGCTGCGTGGGTTATTTCCTGTATTGTGTTACTCGTTACTCGATGTGCCTCTGCAACTGCCCCTCTGGGAAAATGAAGTGACTTAAATGGAACTGAATAATTGCAAAGGATGTGGTTTCACATGCGACTATTAACTTTAACTTGTATTTGTTGCCATTTAGACTCCCCTGCAACCATATAATTATCTCCAACGCACAAACACAAGATTTCTCTGAAACCCTGAAGCTTTCACAGCAGTTTACTTCCATAGTTGAACTCTTACTTTTGACTGAACCTCTGCTGCGTGTTTGGGCAGATTAGTTTACACAGGGGCCTGCTTGGTAATTGCACTCTGTAAGTCACATAAGACTGGGATGTTCAGGAGACCTTACCTCTGCCGTTGATAAACAACCCATCACACTCATGCAAGTAAGTTTTTTATGGTTACATTTTTCCCCGACCTTTCGCCTGCCACACCCAGGACGGGCCTCCCCGTGCGCATACCTGACTCCCCGCCTCAGCTGCTGTCACGGTATCTGCGCAGTGATTGATGGCTCTTTGGCTGCAGGAGGTTTAAATAGGAGGCGAAACTCCTGCGGCGCCTCACTCTCCTCTCTGTGTCGCCTCCAGCCGCAGCAGAAAGAAAGCATCCATCATGACCTCCACCTTCTCGTCTCGCTCGATCTCCAGGTCCGTGAGGTCCTCCGGCTCCACCATCAGGAAGGGTAGCAGCGTGTACGGAGGAGCAGGAGGCTCCGAGGTCCGCATCTCCTGCGCTTCCATGGGTGGAGGCTACCTTTCCTCCGTCAACCACGGCGTGGACGACAGCCTCATCGGCAACGAGAAGTTCGCCATGCAGAACCTGAATGACCGCCTGGCCACCTACCTGGCCAAGGTGCGCGCCCTGGAGAAGGCCAACGGCGAGCTGGAGCTGAAGATCAAGCAGTTTGTGGAGAGCAAGGTCGGTCCCAAGTCCAGGGACTACAGCGCCTTCTACGCCACCATCGCTGACATCACTGCCAAGGTAAAACTCATCCTCACAGGTAACATGTGCAGGTTCAGCGAATGACTTTGGAAACGTACATTTGACGTCCTGGAAGAGAAAATTCTTTTGAGTTTTGGTTCTCACATGAGAGTGGTTTGTCTTCTCCAGATCCAGGACGCCGTCAAGGTGAACGGAGCCGTCCATCTCAGCATCGACAACGCCCGCCTGGCCGCAGACGACTTCAGGAGCAAGTGAGTCCCTGCCAGCAGAACTTACTGTTGTAGTAGTAGCAGTTATAGTAATACTATTTTACGAGTAACTGTAGTAGAAGCACTAGTTGTAGTTGAAGAAGCAGTAGCAATAAACACAAGTAGTATATTAGTAATACTACAGAATCACTGTCGTAGTAGTAGCAGTACAAACAGCTGTAGCAGCAGCAGTACTCGTAGTAACAGTGCCAGTTGTGGTAGAAGCTGTATTAGTACAGCTGCAGCAGTAACAGTACTAGCTGTAGCAGCAGCAGTACTCGTAGTAACAGTACCAGTTGCAGTAGAAGCTGTATTAGTACAGCTGCAGCAGTAACAGTACAAGCTGTAGCAGCAGCAGTACTCGTAGTAACAGTACCAGTTGCGGTAGAAGCTGTATTAGTACAGCTGCAGCAGTAACAGTACAAGCTGTAGCAGCAGCAGCAGTACTCGTAGTAACAGTACCAGTTGCGGTAGAAGCTGTATTAGTACAGCTGCAGCAGTAACAGTACAAGCTGTAGCAGCAGCAGTACTCGTAGTAACAGTACCAGTTGCGGTAGAAGCTGTATTAGTACAGCTGCAGCAGTAACAGTACAAGCTGTAGCAGCAGCAGTACTCGTAGTAACAGTACCAGTTGCGGTAGAAGCTGTATTAGTACAGCTGCAGCAGTAACAGTACAAGCTGTAGCAGCAGCAGTACTCGTAGTAACAGTACCAGTTGCGGTAGAAGCTGTATTAGTACAGCTGCAGCAGTAACAGTACAAGCTGTAGCAGCAGCAGTACTCGTAGTAACAGTACCAGTTGCGGTAGAAGCTGTATTAGTACAGCTGCAGCAGTAACAGTACAAGCTGTAGCAGCAGCAGTACTCGTAGTAACAGTACCAGTTGCGGTAGAAGCTGTATTAGTACAGCTGCAGCAGTAACAGTACAAGCTGTAGCAGCAGCAGTACTCGTAGTAACAGTACCAGTTGCGGTAGAAGCTGTATTAGTACAGCTGCAGCAGTAACAGTACAAGCTGTAGCAGCAGCAGTACTCGTAGTAACAGTACCAGTTGCGGTAGAAGCTGTATTAGTACAGCTGCAGCAGTAACAGTACAAGCTGTAGCAGCAGCAGTACTCGTAGTAACAGTACCAGTTGCGGTAGAAGCTGTATTAGTACAGCTGCAGCAGTAACAGTACAAGCTGTAGCAGCAGCAGTACTCGTAGTAACAGTACCAGTTGCGGTAGAAGCTGTATTAGTACAGCTGCAGCAGTAACAGTACAAGCTGTAGCAGCAGCAGTACTTGTTGATGTAAAGTAGTTTAGATGAGCGTCGCTGACCTGCATCAGTTTTATCAGGTCTGATCAGCAGGTTTGAATGAGTCAGTGAAACCACAGCAGCATGTGAACAGAAACAGCGACACTGTTAAACAGTCTCAGGTGTTCACTGATTGACAGGTGAGATATGCATGTTTGTTCAGGAGCGGCTCTGACCCTCAGGGCTTCACTCATAAATCTGTTTCTAATAAGAGATTTCAACTCTGACAGCTGCCGGAAATCAAAGAGTGGAGAGTGACAGACTTAAACTGAACTGCTAAAGCGCGTTTCATTTATAATGAGCCAGCAGTCACAAAAGGCTTCAAACTAGGTCTTAAACATCATCAAAGTTATCATGAGATCAGCTCACAATGCCGCCTCTGTGCTGACCTTCACCTACGCAGACTGAAAGACACATTTAGGGCACCAGCACTGCATTTTTATATTTTTTTAATAGCAGCTCTAATAACAGATTTAATCATGTTTGTACAACGAGCTGAGCATCATACCTGTCACTCCTCCTCCTGCAGGTTCGAGAACGAGTTCGCCATGCGTCAGTCGGTGGAAGCCGACATCGCCGGGCTGAAGAGGGTCCTGGAGGAAATGAAACTGGCCAAGGCCGACCTGAGCCTGCAGATCGAAGGTCTGAAGGAGGAGCTGATCTTCCTCAAGAAGAACCACGAGGAGGTCAGTGAGCACGAAAAACACCTCGACCAGACTGTTCTGTTCATTTATTTATAGAGCACATTTAAAAACAAACTAGTTTACATAGTGTGATTAAATAAGTACTTAAATAGTAGTATTTAAGTAAATATAATTAAATTAAATAAATATAAGACAGATTTCACTTGTCATTACAAAATAATACATTTTAATTAGAATATTTTTCTAAGGCCTCTTGAAGTATTTATAAAAATGACCATGAAAAAAGCAGTGGCCGTGTAATTTTTATTGGAACTCAAATCAGAAAATAAGTCAAATTAACAAAAGTCAAAAATGTTCTTGTTTGCCGATGTAAAATAAAGTTCACATTCAGTTTGGTAGTCATTGTGGTATTCTCTGTAGTATACTGAAAATAGTTTTTAATTTTGGTATTATTGCAGTAATTATACGTTTTCAAACTTCAAACTAAAAAAAGGTTTGTTTTTTAATTTGCTTTTAATTTTTGTCGTCCATGACACACACATCAATAGAGAAATATGTTTCAGCCTGATAAATTGATTTTGTTTAAATATCGGCAGCCCCAGACTTCCATACGGGAGAAGCATCTACAGGATTAACAGTGTAAAAGCTCCACTAGCTCCCCCTACAGGCCGTAATGCTCATTAAACCCAAACACACACTGCAGATAGAAAGCCACCTATTGTACATTTTCTTATTGCTAATAAATAAAGATTTTTAAATTGTATTTTTGCATTAGTTCAATGTGACATTGTAAAAGATACAGACAATAAAAACAACAAAGAGTTTGTGTTTTCAGTTACTGATTATTAAAAACCGTTTCAGACAAGGAGTAAAATAAATATCCATGAAAGAACGAAGGAAGAACTCCGTAAACTGACGTCTTCTCTTGTTTTGTCTCCAGGAGCTGCTGGCGATGCGAGCTCAGATGAGCGGTCAGGTCCACGTGGAGGTGGACGCCGCTCCAGCACAAGACCTCAACAAGATCATGGCCGAGATCAGAGAGCACTACGAGGCCATCGCCGCCAAGAACCAAAAAGAGCTGGAGAGCTGGTTCCACACGAAGGTAAAACGCCATGACATCACTTCCTGTGCACGCAGAGATTGGCGTGCGCGTTGCGTTCTCGTGTAGACCGGAGCTGTGTGTGTTTGTGTCGGCTGCAGACGGAGACTCTGAACAAAGAGGTGATCACTCAGACGGTGGACCTGAAGACGTCCAAGACGGAGGTCACGGAGGTCAAACGGACGCTGCAGTCTCTGCAGATCGAGCTGCAGTCCACGCTGAGCATGGTGAGTGTCGCTAATTAATAAGTAAATAAAATATTTAAAGTACCAAAAGGTAAAGGTATTCATTATGCAGAATATTATATTAAATTACCTGATAATACCTAAATATTGATGCATTCATGTGTTCATCACTTTACTGTTGCAGCTGTTAAAGGTGGAGCTACTTTTTATCACGTTAGATTTTATATTACTTTATATACAGCTGGCCAAGCTTATGAATTTCATCAAGGGATCAATAAAGTATTAACTTCATTCAAAATAAAACATGTTATTTTTATTTTGTATTATTAATCTGAATCTGCAAAGTAAGTAAAGTTATCAGATAAATATTGTGCAGTAAAAAGTACAACATGTCCCTCTGAGATGTAGCAGAGCAAAAGTATAAAAGTAGCAGAAAATAGAAATACAAGTACCTCAGAATTGTACTTAAGTAAAAAAAGTAATAAAATAAATAAATAAATGAATAAAAATAAATGAATAAAAAATTGTACTTAAGTAAAAGAAATAAAACAAAATAAAATAAATAAATAAAATAAAAATTAAAAGAACTGTACTTGAGTAAATGTACTTAGCTGCTTTCCGACTCTGCTGGTCCCGTCGCCCGGACAACGGGGAAACAGATATGTCAGCGACAAACAGCTGAATTGATTGATTGGACGTCAACATTTGAAATTGGCAAAATTGAAACTGAATCAAATGTCAGTTGTTTTTTTTCAGGGATTCAGATTTTCATTAAAACAGAAGTTTATTGCATTTATAACTGGTCCAACGTTGAAAATCCAACATCGCCAACACGTCCTCATATCTGAACGACTGAAAAGGTCGATTTGTGTGCAGACCTTCAGTAAGCCACACAAGTCACAGGACCTACGTCACATGACATTTAACACTTGGGAAACGTTGTGAAGCTGTAGTAGTTTCGTCAGGTTTAGGAAAAGACGGTGGTTTGGGTTAAAATAAGTACGTAACATAACTCATCTATAAAACACTTCACCTTTGTCTCTCTTCCACACGGGATTTGAACCTCAGTCTCCTGAGCTCATCCATCCACCCCACCACCTCCTTACAGGTCTTTGTCGCTCTTTATACTACGTCGCCTGACTCCTTCTGCCACTGGAGGTCGCGGCCTGAGAAAAACCTGAATACGGGTCGTAACAAGCTGCTGCATCATCGACCTGTTCGGCCGTTTCTCTGCCGAGGACGGGAGAAAAGTCCCATCCGTTAACAAAGATGGTGCAGGACTGCTGCTCAGTGCCGCCACAGCTGAAACATGTAACAACCTGTAGATGGAAGCTTGAGGGAGAACGTGGTCGTGAAAGAAACCTGTGTGTTTTGTTTGTGCAGAAAGCGTCGCTGGAGGCCCGGCTGGCTGAGACACAGAGCCGCTACAGCATGCAGCTCTCCGGATACCAGACGCAGGTGAGACAGAAACCGTCCTCCACCTGTTTGTCTGTGTTTCACTGCATTATCCAGCCTGTTTCCTGCGGCAGAGTCTGATGAACTCTTCTTCTCGTCCTGCAGGTGACCATGCTGCAGGAGCAGCTGGTGCAGCTCAGGGCCGACCTGGAGCGCCAGGGACACGAGTACAAGATGCTGCTGGACATCAAGACCAGGCTGGAGCTGGAGATCGCCGAGTACAGGAGGCTGCTGGACGGAGAGGCCAGCGGCAGGTGAGAGCAGACTCAAGTGTTCACGGTCAGACCTGAGGAGGGCAGATACCGGGGCTGTGGAGACCAACGAGGGGGGCCGGTTATATTGTACAACTGATAAGTACACGTGGTTTAACCTACTTTTAGGCCAATAAAAAATATTAGGGAAGTAAAGTGTTTATTAATTAACTAAAAAGTCATTTAGTCTTTTAGTAGTAAGTCACAAGTACTTAGCTGGTTAGTAAAGTAAATAAGTAGTAAAACAGTAAATTATGTAGTACTTTAGTGAAGTAAATAAGTAGAATTAGTATTCAGAAGGAAGTGAATCAGTATATCTGTAGTATTATCATGTAAATAATTAGTAAAATTAGTCATTTATTAAATACTAAGTAAATATGTAGTTAATTAGTATTTTAGTAGTAAATTGCATGTAATTAAGTAGGAAGTGGTAGTTAGGTAGTTACTCGTAGTATCTCGTAAGCAAGTAATTAAATAAGTAACAGTAATTATCCTTGTGGACTTCCTGCGGTGTGGAGAAAAAAAAAACACTCCATGTTAAACAAATAAAAATTTCTAATACTAACACAAAATATCAGCTGGTGGAGACGTCCATTATCAACGTCTTCAGATGTCATTTGTCCAATTAAAACCCAGAGATATTCAGTTAACAGTGATCTGTTTTCTGATTTGTCCGCAGCGTCATAAGCTCCTCCTCCTCCACGACCACTAAGACCAAGCGAACGGTGATGGTAGTGGAAGAGGTGGTTGATGGGAAGGTGATCTCCTCCTCCTCCTCCACTTCCTCTGCCTCGGCCACCATCCACTGAGCTGCTGCAGAGGGCGACAGCCAATCATCAGCATCATCATCATCATCATGGTTCACTGACGTTTGAAACAATAAAACGAGAGTTCAAATTAATGTTTTAGTCGTTTTTCTTTTAACAGTGTTGATGCCCGTCCTGCTGCCGATGTTTTCCTGCAGAGTATTACACCTTAGACGTTGCACGCAGTAAATCCCAGCACAACGGGATAATTTAGCATCTTCCCAGACAGCAACTACATACATATACAGAATCTGACAAAAGTGAGTGCACGCCTCACATTGCTGTAAATATCTGATTCTATCTTTTCATGTTTCAACACTGAAGAAATGATTCTTTGCTACGATGTAAAGTAGTGAGCGTGCAGCTTGTATAACAGTGTAAATTTGCTGTCCCCTCAAAATAACACATCACACAGCCGTTAATGTCTGAACCGCTGGCAACAAAAGTGACGACACCCCTAAGTGAAAATGTCCAAATTGGTGTCAATACTTTGTGGGGCCACCATTATTTTCCAGCGCTGCTTTAACCCTCCTGGGCCTGGAGTTCACCAGAGCTTCACAGTCCTCTTCCACTCCTCCATGACGACATCATGGAGTCAGTGAATATGTAGAAAAGTGTCAAATTAAAAAAGTACGGAAGCCGAGAGCGGCCATGTGTGAATTTTTTCTTATTTTTTTTGTGTCACAAATTAATCATTAAAAAATTTTCTGTGATTGTCAATTTCTGAAGAAAACAACTGAGACGATATATAAATTACCTCATGATCCTGAGACGGGGCGCCAGCCCAGGTAATAAAAGGTTGTTTTACTCTGAATGTTGCAGTCAAGTTGATGTTTTCGGTGACTCGACGTTGCTGCTGCGTCGCTGAGCAGCAGGCAGACTCTCCAAATAACCGAGAAGCGGAAACAGACGAGGCTTGTTGGTTTCTTTAAGAGGAAATGTAACAGTAACTTAGAAACAGGCCAATAAGCTGAACACAAAGTTAAGAGTCCAAAAGCTTTAAATAAGAAGAGATTCTGCCACACTGTAGATGTTAGCTAACAGACGGCAAACGAGCACAGCTGCATGTAACCTGGTTAACATCATCATTGATCCATTGAATCTCAGATGAATCACCTGCCCTGTGACTTCGTCCAAAATGTATAATTTACTTTGATTTTGAGACAGAGTGTTAAAAATCACCGCTGCTCTCAGCTTCAGTAGCGAAGACAGCAGCTTTATTAATTATAAAGTTCCTTTTCACTTTCTACTTCGACTCCACCACATCTCAGAGGGAAATACGTACTTATACTTCACTACATTTATAACAGCTACAGTTTCTTTACAAACTAAGGCTTTTACAAATAAAACATACGAAGAGTTTTTAAACAGGTTTTGTTATAAACAGTTTATACAGCTGACAAATTAGTCGATTAATCAATGAGTCAACTGAGAGACAAATTGGCTATTTTTATCATAAAGTCATTTTACATGTAAGATCTGCTCCGTCTCCTCGGACTGTGATCACTGACGTTTGTTAGTAACATTGATCTTGTGGAGGAAATAATCGGCAGATTGATCCAGAATGAAAAGAATCGTCAGCTGCAGTCTGAAACTAAACCGCTCAGAAGGAGCTGCAGCAGCAACATCCTGCTGTACATTAATGAACAGGAATCTGAGGAGAGGAGATATAATAGTACAACATGTTACTGCTTTAATACTTCAAGGCTGGAGTATACTCATACTTTTACTGCTTTAATACTTTAATTCCTGATTATACCCACGTACTTTTACTGTAAGAACATTTTCAATGCAGTACTTTATTAGGTTTTAGTACTTGCACTGGAGTAACATTTCACTGCAGGAGTTTTACTTGTAACAGTATTTTTACAGTGTGGTATTAGTACTTTTAAGTAAAGGATCTGAATACTAATGCACCTATGGATAAATGTGAAACAGTAAAGACAAAGAAAATGCAGAAGCAGAAACTCTCGCTCCCCTTCAGCTTCTTCAGACTAAACTCAGCTGCATTGTGACTCTGTGGCTTTGTTCCAGTTTCACAGCAGCTCCAGGAAATATTTTCCACATATCACATTCATTACAAGTAACCAAAATGAAGTTATTGGTGAAATGCATGTAGATACAAGCGTCGCACACAGTGGAACAAAAAGAGAATAAAATAAGAACAGATAAGACAGATAAGAGGAAAATACAAACACACACAGTAAATCAGAGGAATTTCAAACAGAGTTCTGCAGGTTTAAAGTTTCAGCCGCTCGAGTCTTTAAAACAAACCCAGGTGAGTGACGATGCCGCCCCCTGCTGGTGCTCTCAAACATCAGTCCCTTCCTTCTTCTAAAGGTTCAGTGTGTAAGTTCTAGTGACATCTAGGGGTGAGGGTCGCGAAATGCACCCCCCCCCCCCTCCACTACCCAAGCGAGCAGTACAGCTACGGTGGCTGAGGCAGGACAAAGATGTCATTATGAGATAAAAGAGATTGCCAGTCAAGAAATTAGGTTTCTTTAAGATATATTAAGAAATTATATAAATGATGTAAAACCAAATGTTTTTTTGAATATTATTGTTACTTTTTCATTAAACAACAGCCACATGAAGAATTGAAGTGCTACATGATGTCTCACACTCCTGTAATAAAGTATTTTACATCTTGGGAGGGTTGGCTCATCTGGACTAATGTAGAAGAAAACGAAAATGAAGAACATCTCAAACACCATCACATATTACCACAATGTCCTTTGATTTTTTTGAAATACAACAGAAACATAAAGTAGTGACAGCCATAATTTCAGTTTGTGGTAAAACGGTGCAACGTTTTAATGGGCATTTAGCATGTGAAAGTACAAATTACATATTTGTGTGCACAGTGAGAAGCAATATCCAATAACAATTATTTAATGCAAATATTAAAGTATTCATTATTGGTCACTTGATAGACACACAGTCTTGTTATATATCACCATTAGCAGTAAAAAGAAATGCATGTTTTCCACCAGGGCAGTAAAATGTGAAGTTTAGCTGCTGATCTGAGCTTCCCTGCTGTGACCATTTTATTACCTATAATATTCATCAGCTGTTTGTCTCAGGAAGGTAATTTCTGTCCACGTAACAAAGCCATAACAGAGTCTGGAGAAGAACTGCATGAAGTTACAATCCAACTACATATTTTTTCTACCAGCGCAGTAAAAGTTTAGCTGGCTGATCTGAGCTTCGATGCTGGAAGCTGCCGTTTTATTGCCCATTAGCGATCAGCTGATTCTCAATAATGTAGCAGACAAAGCCAAAACAGAGCGCTGGAGAGAGAGAGTCACTACATGAAACCAATCCAACTAACAATAAATGTTTTTCTACCAGCCAGTAAAGGTTTAGCTGGCTAATGCTTCCATGCTCTAAGCCAGAGCTGCCAACTCTCACGCAATTGACAATTTTCACACGCCCTCACGCCATACAGCACTTTTCTCACGCATTGGAAAAACTAATGTAGCCTATAATTAATTGCGTCGACTCGGCACGATTACACTCCACCCAGCTGATGCGACACTGGCGGACACTGTGACAGGAATCAAGCAAGCCCGCTATCACGCAGTGATGTAGCTGGTAGAGTTTTGCGATATAAAAATGTAGAATCTAAAGCGCAGCCTTGCTCTGTTGGGAATGTGAGCTGCACAAAGCTGCTGAAGTGAACAAGTGAGGATTTGGGGTGAAGTGTTTTCAGTCAGTTTCGTTTTGCACAGGTCTCATCCGGACAGTCTGTGTCGGTCTGTCTGGGATTCAATCTGTAATGAACAGCAGATTATAGAGCGGGGAGATTTTGAAAAATATTGTGAATTGTGATTAAATGAGGATGTTATTCTCTTGAAAATCTTTCTGGAGATGTCAGATTACACAGATATGTGGGATAGATCCAAAAAGCTTTGAAGATTCCGTCCAGGAGTTTCTAACTAAATTAAAATTAATTAATTTATCCTTGAGGTGAAAAGGTGCCACATTTAAAGAGGAACTTCCCCAAACAAAGACACAAAGGAGAGGGCGGACTAAATCATGAAAGAAAAAGAAATACAGCCTGCTTGAAAGCCTACTGAATTCTGGTATATTTTATATTTTAAATTGTCACCTGCTGCCTGAGTTTTGCGTTTCTGTTGTCATAGCCTAGATAAAAACATTTCCACCATAAATTGATGCAGAAAATTAAGTGTTTAATGACAAAAATCTGCTTGGGGAGGACCCCCAGACCCCCCCGCTAAGTGGCTCCTACATTGCTAAAGGTAAACCTACGCTCCTGTTTATTATGAACTATAAAGTTCCATACATTCTCCAGAATTTAAAGAAATACAGTCTCTTGGTTTGACACATAGATTCTGGAGGGAAGACTCAAAATTAGGGCTATCATGTCTGGAGGTTGGCAAGTATCCTGATCACACAGATCTGACCATGATTATTGACTTGGCTTTTCATCTACACCTACAGTGCCTTGCGAAAGTATTCAGCCCCCTTGAACTTTTCGACCTTTTGCCACATTTCAGGCTTCAAACATAAAGATATAAAACTGTAATTTTTTATGAAGAATCAACAACAAGTGGGACACAATCATGAAGTGGAACGAAATTTATTGGATATTTCACACTTTTTTAACAAATAAAAAACTGAAAAATTGGGCGTGCAAAATTATTCAGCCCCCTTACTTTCAGTGCAGCAAACTCTCTCCAGAAGTTCAGTGAGGATCTCTGAATGATCCAATGTTGACCTAAATGACTAATGATGATAAATAGAATCCACCTGTGTGAAATCAAGTCTCCCTATAAATGCACCTGCTCTGTGATGGTCTCAGAGGTCCGTTTAAAGCGCAGAGAGCGTCATGAAGAACAAGGAACAAACCAGGCAGGTCCGAGATACTGTTGTGGAGAAGTTTAAAGCCGGATTTGGTGTTTGGATTTCCCAAGCTTTAAACATCCCAAGGAGCACTGTGCAAGCGATAATATTGAAGGAAGGTGTATCAGACCACTGCAAATCTACGAAGACCCGGCCGTCCCTCTAAACTTTCAGCTCATACAAGGAGAAGACTGATCAGAGATGCAGCCAAGAGGCCCATGATCACTCTGGATGAACTGCAGAGATCTACAGCTGAGGTGGGAGACTCAACAATCAGTCGTATACTGCACAAATCTGGCCTTTATGGAAGAGTGGCAAGAAGAAAGCCATTTCTTAAAGATATCCATAAA
>NC_060151.1:31308150-31317192 GCF_021292245.1 Micropterus dolomieu
TGGCAACAATGCAAAACGTTATGTTTGGCGTAAAAGCAACACAGCTCATCACCCTGAACACACCATCCCCACTGTCAAACATGGTGGTGGCAGCATCACGGTTTGGGCCTGCTTTTCTTCAGCAGGGACAGCGAAGATGGATGGAGCCAAATACAGGACCATTCTGGAAGAAAACCTGATGGAGTCTGCAAAAGACCTGAGACTGGGACGGAGATTTGTCTTCCAACAAGACAATGATCCAAAACATAAAGCAAAATCTACACTGGAATGGTTCACAAATAAACATATCCAGGTGTTAGAATGGCCAAGTCAAAGTCCAGACCTGAATCCAATCCAGAATCTGTGGAAACAAACGCTCTCCATCCAACCTCACTGAGCTCGAGCTGTTTTGCAAGGAGGAATGGGCAAAAATTTCAGTCTCTCGATGTGCAAAACTGATAGATACGTACGCCAAGCGACTTACAGCTGTAATCGCAGCAAAAGGTGGCGCTACAAAGTATTAACTTAAGGGGGCTGAATAATTTTGCACGCCCAAATTATCAGTTTTTTATTTGTTAAAAAAATTTGAAATATCCAATAAATTTCGTTCCACTTCATAATTGTGTCCCACTTGTTGATTCTTCACAAAATATTACAGTTTTATATCTTTATGTTTGAAGCCTGCAATGTGGCACTGTATGTGGCTGTTGAACTTTTAAAACAACAGAGTGGTGACCCCGACCCCTGCGGTGGGACACGACACAGAAGGCCTAAAATGAACCGACCTCTAATATCGAATCTCACTCCAAACTAAATTGAAAAGTTGGCAGCCATGCTCTAAGCTAACGTTATGGTTTTATTGCCAATTAACGTTACTGATCAGTTGATTGTCTCACTAATGTAACCAGCAAAGCCAAAACACAGGCTGGAGAATAAGTAGGCGGCCTGAAATTAATCCATATTTCACACCACTGACGGGGGAAACATGTCTCTCTGTGATTATTTGCATCGCTAAAGTCTGACAAACAAAGTTAATTACCTGTCCAGCACAAAACAGACAACTTCAGCACCGCTTTGAAAACATCTGTCCCACATTAACGTTACAGCCTTCCATCTGGGAAAATCTACAAAATCCTTGATTTCTGCCGTCAGCTGTCTGTCCCGACTCAGTCTGGCTGTTGGCTCTTGCTCCTTCTTTTGTCCAAATGTCACTTCTCTTCTTATTACTTCTAATAAACCAGAAGACTACTCGGAGACTGTATATTACTATTATTATTCCCTCTTCTTCTTCTTTGTACGTATTCAATGTAGTGACGGGCATCTACACTTCCAGAATTACACAAGCAGAAGAAGAACGGCGTGATGACGAAACGCGCTCTGTAGCGCTGTTTGTTCGTTGACGGCTGCGGTTGAAACATGACGACAAAATACAGCAACCTCCACAGCAGGGGGTGCCCGCGGTTATGTACATATAAATATCTCATTCTAAGGTAATAAAAACATAACGGTTCATTATGTGAGGTCTTTATACACCTCTCAAAACATAGTTCTGGATCTTATATTTCTGTCAACAGATCCTCAGAAATATCACACTGGACCTTTAAACTATTACAATCACTTCCCATTTTTCTTTCAGTTTTTTGTCTTTTCTGCTTTTGTTGCATTTCTTTTTTTACTCCACTGAAACTTATGTATATTTTTAAACTCCTGTGTGTTTTGGCAGCTGCAGCAGCTCTGCAGGCTGCTTCATGCCCAAGATCAGGATAAAATTTCCTTCCATCACAGGTTGTTCTTTGTCACCCCCCCGGGCTTAATTCCTCCAACCTTACATGCACACACAGAAATGAAAACGCCTTTTCTGACTCCTCCAACATTGTCAAAACGTTAGATTTTGTTGGATTTCTCATGTAAAAGAGAACAACTGAACGTTTCCAGAAGAGCATGGTTATCAAGGCCACAATTTGGATGTAAAAAGTGATGATTTACATGTTTCTCCACATTGCTCACTTGTGAGGGCTTTTAAACATCTTTCAAAATTGAAATACAGCTGACAACGTCTAAGGAGGTTGCTTCTTGAGTTTTGTGTGTTCATGTTATTGTCTGTGTACAAACTTGATGCCAGTTTGTTGCTGATGCAGTTTTTCTCTCTCTGTGCAGATGAACGAATGAATGCAACAAAAAAAAGAACAGCAGAAACTGAATCCAGTCTGACTGAAACTTAGAAAAATGACTGTTGCCTCTGCCTGCAGAACAGAAGCTGAGAAGCATGGAAGCCTGGAGGAGACACACCACTGTACTTCTAAGAACACTGTGTGTGACTTCCCACCATTAAACTTGTCACTTTTTCTCTCATTTCTCATTTTTATTTATAGAGCCCAAATCACAATTTGCCTTGAGGGGCTTTCCCATAATGTAACTGAGTGAAACTGGTTTGTGTCCCACAGTGAGATGAGTAATATACACACTGGTGTGTGTGTGTGTACTGTCACCGGGGGACATAATATCCAACAATCAACTTTTATTGTCACATACAATTATACACAGCACAGTATACAAAATTATACTGAACAAAATTATAAACACAGCACTTTTGTTTTTGCCCCATTCATCATGAGCTGAACTCAAAGCTCTAAGGCTTTCTCTATGTACACAAAAGGCCTATTTCTCTCAGATATTGTTTACAAATCTGCCAAAATCTGTGTTAGTGAGCACTTCTCCTTTTCTGAGATAATCCATCCACCTCACAGGTGTGGCATATCAAGATGCTGATCAGACAGCATGGGGATTGCAGAGGTGGGCCTTAGTCTGGCCACAATAAAAGGCCTTAGTCTGGCCACAATAAAAGGCCACTCCAAAATGTGCACTTCCATCACACAGGACGATGCCACAGATGTTGCAAGTTCTGATGGAGCGTGCAATTAGCATGCTGACTGCAGGAATGTCCACCTGAGCTGCTGCCCATGAACTGAATATTCATTTCTCTACCATAAGCCGTCTCCAAAGGCGTTTCAGAGAATTTGGCAGTACATCCAAACGGCCTCACAACCGCAGACCACGTGTAACCACACGTCGACCTCATTGGGGTCTCGACCTGACTGCGACTTTGCACAGCCATTGAAGAGGAGTGGACCAACGCTCCACAGGCCACAATCAAACACCTGATCAACTCTATGCAAAGGAGATGTGTTGCACTTTTGACAGATTTGTGAACCATATTTGAGAGAAATAGGCCTTTTGTGTACAAAGAGAAAGTCTTAGATCTTGCAAAAAGTGTTGCAGTTACAATTCTGTTCAGTGTAGTTCTCTGCATTTAACTCATCCTAATTAGGAGCAGTGGGCAGCCACTGTGCAGCGCCTGAGGAGCAGTTAGGGGTTTAGGGCCTTGATCAAGGGCACCTTCGGAAATCGTCCATGCTGGACTTGAACCGGCAACCCCCCAGTTCCCAATCAAGCACCCACAGACTGAACTAATGCCGCCCCAATATATTAATCCCATATAACGTAACTCCAGCCTAAACCTGATTCTAACCTTTAACCTAAAACCAAACCTTAACACCTCAAACAGTTTAAGAAAAGACAAATATGCCCTCAATGTCCAAAAGTCTTTTCCAAAAACATTCAATTAAAATATAAATTTATAAATCTACATTTATATTGTGCTATCTCTCTACACTAATATTAAAAAATGTATTGATAATTTTTGTATTTTACCTTTTGTTTGTCTTGTGGTTTTAATGTAAGCCATTAAAGATTTTGACCACATCATCAGACTTTTATATTTCTGTGCCCCTGTGGCTGAGTGCTTGCCCATAGTGGGAATGTTGGGTAAATAATACAAAGTTCCAGACCTGCTCTCTATGAAAAGTGACATGAGATAACTCCTGTTATGAATTGGTGCTATATAAATAAAATTTTATTATTTATGTATGTAAACCAAACAATCACCCTCCCCACTTTCTAAATTCAATCTGCTCCTCACAAAGATATAAAAACACGGAGACACGTGTCGTCTTGCCACAGTTTTCTGCCATCGTAAATTAATAAATCATTATGAAAGTGCACAGCAGCTTCAGACAGCTTTACGTTCTCTTTCACAAAATTAAATCTTACCTCATCTTTTCTTGAGACTTTGGCTGGTAGCTAAACTCCAATAAATTTAAGTTATGTAACATTAAGAAATGTTTTATGAGCAAGGCGGTACGCCCATCAACATCAGGACACATTCTTGAGAATGTTGTGATTAACTCGTGCTGTGCTGGAGGACAGCTGTGGGATTTTGATAGACTAGCAGCAAAGCTCATTTCTCAGCAGCAGTGTTCAGATGGAACATTTTGAATATAAGAAAAATGGCTATATTGCAAAAGTTTTAGGACACCCCTCCGAGTCATTGGATTCAGGTGTTCCAATCACTTCCATAAAATCGTTTCCATGGCCGAGCAGCTGCATCCAAGCCTTACATCACCAAGTGCAATGCAAAGCGTCGGATGCAGTGTTGAAAAGCACGCGCCACTGGATACTAGAGCAGTGGAGTGCCTTGCAGTGAAATTCTGAATAGGCGAGTATAGGCTGCTGACTTTAACTGGAGAATGTCTGGTGTTTTTCTACGACTGCTCCTCTCTGTTCCACCGTTGTTTGCAAACCAATAAATCACAATCAACTGTCAGATAACCACACAAGTCTCGTGATGTTCACCTCCAAAACAAGCAGAACAGCTGATTACAGCAGGTAATAAAGATCCTTAAAATCCCAAAAGCGCCCCTCCAGTGTATTTTAACATTTCTATGATATTTCCTTGTCTTACTGTGAGAGACGGAATCTTAAACAAAAATGATTTTTCAATAATTAATTTGCATTTTATTGCATGACACAAGTATTTCATACATCAGAAAAGCAGAACTTAATATTTGGTACAGAAACCTTTGTTTGCAATTACAGAGATCATACGTTTCCTGTAGTTCTTGATCAGGTGTGCACAGGCTGCAGCTGGGATTTTGGCCCACTCCTCCATACAGACCTTCTCCAGATCCTTCAGGTTTCCGGGCTGTCGCTGGGCAATACGGACTTTAAGCTCCCTCCAAAGATTTTCTATTGGGTTCAGGTCTGGAGTTGCCCTGGCTGTGTGTTTCGGGTCGTTGTCATGCTGGAAGACCCAGCCACGACCCATCTTCAATGCTCTTACTGAGGGAAGGAGGTTGTTGACCAAGATCTCGTGATACATGGCCCCAACCATCCTCCCCTCAATACGGTGCAGTCGTCCTGTCCCCTTTGCAGAAAAGCATCCCCAAAGAATGATGTTTCCACCTCCATGCTTCACAGTTGGGATGGTGTTCTTGGGGTTGTGCTCATGCTTCTTCTTCCTCCAAACACAGCGAGTGGAGTTTAGACCATAAAGCTCTATTTTTGTCTCATCAGACCACATGACCTTCTCCCATTCCTCCTCTGGATCATCCAGATGGTCATTTGCAAACTTCAGAAGGGCCTGGACATGCGCTGGCTTGAGCAGGGGGACCTTGCGTGCACTGCAGGATTTTAATCCATGAAATAGTGTGTTACTGATGGTTTTCTTTGAGACTGTGGTCCCAGCGCTCTTCGGGTCATTGACCAGGTCCTGCCATGTAGTTCTGGGCTGATCCCTCACATTCCTCATGATCACTGATGCCCCACGAGGTGAGATCTTGCATTAAGACCCAGACCGAGGGAGATTGACCGTCATCTTGAACTTCTTCCATTTTCTACTAATTGCGCCAACAGTTGTTGCCTTCTCACCAAGCTGCTTGCCTATTGTCCAGTATGATTGATAACAGCTGATATTCACACATTAGTTTCTATCATGGGTAAGTAACGGCTACTCCTGCCAGACAGTAAAGTGGACTAAACTTTACAGTGTAGTGATGTTAACACAGCATATCGTTAGTGAACGCTCCAGCAGGTCAGTTTTTGGTTGTCATGGTAATGTATCTGACTATTAACCACACCCCCATTCTCTGTTTGAGAAAGAACGTTCACCAAAAACGGCAGTTAAAACTGGCTAGTGGGGGCTTTAAAAAGAGATCTTAAAAGTACTTTTGGTCAAAACGCGGCTTATGTTCTAGTGAAAGGAACTGTTAATGCTTCAGTATACCGAGTCATTTTGGACAATTTCATGCTCCCAACTTTGTGCGAACAGTTTGGGGATGGCCCCCTCCTGTTCCATCAGGACAGTGCACCAGTGCATAAAGCAAGCTCCATAAAGACATGGATGAGCGAGTTTGGTGTGAAGAACTTGACTGGCCTGCACAGAGTCCAGGGGCCATATTGCAGAAAGTTCCTATCTTAAGTCATAAGTTAAGATAGGAAGAGTCTAAGATAGGATTTTTCTCAATTTGGTATTACAGAAGCAAATCCTAAATAACTTTAGGAATCCTATCTTATCTCAGGTTAGGAAATCCTAAATACTTGATTCAACATCGGTTATCAACATTTATGTCTGTTACCTAGCGACCGATGCCACTTTTCTCATTTCGCCGAGCTATCCGGCTTTTTTCGCTGTTTTTTTTAATGAAACAAACTGAAAATGGAGCAGATACAACAACTATCATTGAACATCAAGTTAGATGACTTAGAGGTGTTGGTAACCTCCGTCAAGAAATCCAAATCCACATAACGCTTAACTTGGGAGGTTAAAGAGAGAGACTGGGCTAAAATAGACACAGTCTCCGCCACATATCCGGCATCCAGCAGAGCGTTGTTGTTAAAAAGAAAATAAGTGCATTTACAGTGATATGAAGACACAGGCAACTGTTGTGTCCAAAGAGCAGATGAAACCGCTGGTTTTTCATGTATGTTTTTTTAATTTAACGATCTCCTATCAAAGACTTGCATTAGGATCATTTTGTCACATCAAGCCTTTACATTATGTTATATAATGAGACATTATCTAGCGTTACATCGCCTACAGCCTTCCTACTAACGAGTGTTTTGTCAACAAACACATCGGTAGAATCAATTAAGTTCAGCCTGTTTACATTTTGTTGATTTCGTAAAAGCAATTAAAGAGCAACCATGTGAATTAAACGAGTTACCAAACACTAACTGGTGGAAAAGTAAAAGTTAGGACAGCTTAACAGTTGTCCAAAAAGTTAGGAGGGTTTCTTTAAGATTTTACGAAGTTAGGATGCTTCTGTAAAACATTTTCCTTATCTAAAGTTAGGAAAGGAATATTAACTTAGGAACAGTTCATCTGTAATGGCCTTTTTCCTAAATCAGTTCCTAACCCTTATTACCATGGTTACCAAGCAGTTAGGATCTGCCAGTTAGGAACTTTCTGTAATTCGGCCCCCGACCCCAACCCGATAGAACACCTTTGGAATGACCTAGAGTGGAGACTGCGAGCCAGGCCTTCTCGTCCAACATCTGTGCCTGACCTCATAAATGCGCTTCTAGAAGAATGGCCAAAAATTCCCATGAACACACGCCTAAACCTTGTGGACAGCCTTCCCAGAAGAGTTGAAGCTGTTATAGCTGCAAAGGGTGGGCTAACTCCATATGAAACCCTACGGATTAAGAATGGGATGTCATGTCTGTGAAGGTTCTAGGGTTGACCCCAAATAGTCGAAGATTCGATGCTTGGATGGGCGCAGCCTGATTCAACTGTCAATCTCACAGTCGAAGCTTCGCAGTGAAACAAGGATCACGCCATTTTGGCGATATGCTCAATGTCTGATTTTACATAGAACTACCAGTTTTCTCCCAATAAGTTAATATACAGCTTATTACAATATACATTTTAATGTTTAATGCTGTAAATAAACATGTAAAAAGAAAAAAACTTTCAATAAATGTTTTTAAAGTGCGTGAATAAATTTATAAATTTTTAAATGGCTGGCTAATTGAAATAGACCCACGAGGAACCGCAACGTGCATGCAGTTGTTGGCAGCACGGAATACACGCAAAACTCTGCTCAAGACCGGTGAATGGCAGGCGAGAGAGAGAGAAATGGGTCTTCAAAAAGCCTCAGTTTAGCTGGAAATGTAGTGTAAGTTGAATGAAAAGAGACTGCAGCTCTGCAGCTTCTCAAAATTACAATATAGTGTATGTAGCCACTCCTCTACCCCAGGCTACTGTCACGCTCCTGGTGATGACCATAAATCTGATCATTTTCATGATCTGAAAGTGTGCCGATGGCTAATTCTCCTCTGCAGTGGTGGAGGAACAGAAAATGGAAAATCAAAAACATCTAATGATGGTGCACAGTGTGAGACACAGTTCATAAACATAAAATCTTCTCTTTTTGGAAATGTAAAGTCAGATTTGTCTGAAATGTATAGGCTGCAGAGCAGCGGTAGATGTTGTTCTTGTTGTTCCTTCACCTGCAGGTAAATCCAAACATGCAAGCAAATTTAGTTATTAATCCTTCAGTAACAATACTCACTGATTCATAAAGTACAACACATCAGACAATTAACACATCTGAAGCATAGATTTTAGATGCCGGTTGATCAGTACAGTTTAATGGGTGAATAAATGTCTAATAATGATTAGTGTAATGGTTAGCTGTGTTCCATTTCCTAATGCTGAAATTAAATTTATGGAAACTATTTCTTACTCACCAGTCGGTGCAGTGACTGGAACAGTTTCTTACTCAACGACAGTCGGTGCAGAGACTGGAACTATTTCTTAGACTGGGACTATTTCTTACTCTACGACAGCAAGTATTTCTTACTCAGTGAAAGTCGGCGCAGTGACCGGAACTATTTCTTACTCTATCACAGTCGGCGCAGTGACCGGAACTATTTCTTACTCTATCACAGTCGGCGCAGTGACCGGAACTATTTCTTACTCTATCACAGTCGGCGCAGTGACCGGAACTATTTCTTACTCTATCACAGTCGGCGCAGTGACCGGAACTATTTCTTACTCTATCACAGTCGGCGCAGTGACCGGAACTATTTCTTACTCTATCACAGTCGGCGCAGTGACCGGAACTATTTCTTACTCTATCACAGTCGGCGCAGTGACCGGAACTATTTCTTACTCTATCACAGTCGGCGCAGTGACCGGAACTATTTCTTACTCTATCACAG
>NC_060151.1:31317292-31344077 GCF_021292245.1 Micropterus dolomieu
AGTGACCGGAACTATTTCTTACTCTATCACAGTCGGCGCAGTGACCGGAACTATTTCTTACTCTATCACAGTCGGCGCAGTGACCGGAACTATTTCTTACTCTATCACAGTCGGCGCAGTGACCGGAACTATTTCTTACTCTATCACAGTCGGCGCAGTGACCGAAACTATTTCTTACTCTATCACAGTCGGCGCAGAGACCGAAACTATTTCTTACTCTATCACAGTCGGCGCAGAGACCGGAACTATTTCTTACTCTATCACAGTCGGCGCAGAGACCGGAACTATTTCTTACTCTATCACAGTCGGCGCAGTGACCGGAACTATTTCTTACTCTATCACAGTCGGCGCAGAGACCGAAACTATTTCTTACTCTATCACAGTTGGTGCAGGGACTGGAACTATTTCTTAGACTGGAACTATTTCTTACTCTACGACAGCAAGTATTTCTTACTCAGTGAAAGTCGGCGCAGTGACTGGAACTATTTCTTATTGAACGACAGTCGATGTTGGGACTGGAACTCCGTCTCAGTGACTTTCTAAAGGCATCCTAATGGTCCAGTGTCTTGTATGGACAGAAAGACAGGGGTAAGACGTCACAGTTTCTGACGCTGGCCAGATCAATCCTACAGTGAGGTGAAGTTTAACTGTAAATGAAGGAGACAAACTGGGTCACCAGCTGACTTAGATGGTTGTTTTTTTGTTTCTTAAATCTCAACACTGGTTCATATTCCTGGTCAGCTGCCCCGTGGTTTATGTTGTGACTTGAAAAGAAAATGCAAAGTTACAACTCATTGTTGGAGTTGACTGGCAGAAGGTTTACAGAGCTTTAGCTTCATTCAGAGCTAAGGTGTGGTCGCACTTTGCAGCTTAGAAAGTGACCAGAGGAGGGCGTAAAGCCAAGTTAGAAAGCCTGCTGAGTAATCCAACCACAATCTACTGTATCAATGTGCCCTTAAGCAAGGCACTGAATCACTTTGTGCTGAACTGACTGAACGTGAAGCTGCATGTTGAATCAAAGTTTCTGAAATTTTTTAATCATTCCTCCTAACCACACTGGCCCTTAAGTCATCCCTTATTAACACAATTACGCCCAATTAAGGTCAACCCAGACCAGCAGGGTTTCTGATGTGCATCGAGTGCATCAAGTTGTGATGCTCCTGTGTCTTTTTCAAACCATGACAGCAACATGGTTCTGTGGATGGAAATATTATTACCTTTAAACTTTGCACAGTCGAGGTCGCCCAGAGGATAAATCCTACTGACAAGTTTCTTGTTCACATGCAATGATTTGGTATGAAGTAACAACGAGACAGCTCTTGTTCCTGTGGGCAATGAATGCACTTACTGTTAGTTAGTTAGTTACTAAGTTATTTTGGGGTTGATAGAATGAATGTAATGTAGTGAAACTTTCCTTTCACACCAACAGATATATCAGCATCAGTCCTTTTGCAGAGTGAACCCTGAACTTCTTCCTGCTGATGTGTCACTAAAACATTGTGATCAAATCCAGATAACACCAGTGTTGACAGTTTGAAGCAGTCAGCAACGTTCGCTTATAAACTTGTGACTTGCATATATTAGCTATTAACGCACAAATACCTGCACGTATGCATGCAGAGACATATACGCCCACAAATCACTCCCATCATTCGGGGTTAAGTGCTTTACTGGCTGCAGGGAAGATGGTACATGTGACAGCAGATTGCAGATCTTTTCATTCCTCACATCAGAACTCACTCTGCTGCCAGCTGAACATATTAACTCCTTCAGCTCATATAGCCTCATCAATCATAAAATAAAGATGAGTCAGAAGTCACTGACTCACGAGTTGAATCTGAATACACAGTCAGCATACAAATACTTTTAGATCCAGTCTGAGTTGCACTTTCTGAGGATATAATTTAGTTGCACAATATTGCAACTTATCACACCTACCTCGTTTGGTCCGGACTTTCGGACTTTTCAGTTTGGTCCGAACCAAAATCGGACCATGGACTGGACCAAACAGACGAAATTTGGTCAGATGAAAAGAGGTAGTCTCGGTCCGGATCAAACATTCAGCATTCTGGTGTGAATGCATTTTTTGGATGGTTCGGACTTTCACACTATTTACAGGAAGTTTGGCGGTTGATGTGTAAACCGGAAACAAACAAATGTGACAGATGTAAAATGTAAATGCTCTGTACTTGTATAGCGCCTTTCTAGTCTTTACACTACATCTGCATTCACCAGTCACACACATTCATACACTGAGCCTAAGTGCTCAAACGGAAACTAACATTCACACTCACTCATACACTGGCGGAACAGCCGCCAGGGGCAATTCGGGGTTCAGTATCTTGCCCAAGGACACTGCAACCAGGGGGAGCCAGGGATTGAACCGCTGACCTTCCGAATAACGGCTAACCCGCTCTACCTCCTGAGCCACAGCCGCCCCCGTGGCTCATCTTTTCAAACAGACAGCCACTATAGAAGCACACTGCCACATATATCTTTGGTTTCTCCTGAAACGGAGGTGCAGAAGGATTGCTTCCTGTCTTCTGTCAGCCGCGTTATAATGTTCGCACAAAGAGGACGTTAAATTGGGAATCTGAACTAGCCTTCAGTAGGCCTATAAATTGGCGCTGCAGGTAGTAATGTCGTAATAATATAGTGGCAAATATGCATATGTTCATTTTTTATTCATTCATTCATTCTTGTCAAACAAACACCCGCGGAACTGCTTAATAAACCAATCAATGTGAAGTACAGGGAGACGCAGCCCACATAGATGACGACGACAGGACTCAAGTGTGTCATGTAAAGTCCCTTATTGCGGTTGCAGAACTGCAGCATGAAACCAAACCAAAACTAACGAAGATATAAAAGTGTATCAAAACATGAATTTTGGTTCAGACCTTGGTGCAGACTTTCAGGTGTTAAAGCCCCCTAAAATTCAAGTTATGTCATACTTGAAACTAAAAAAAAAAACTGGCCTAGAACATGTAGATTTAGGGTTCAATTGCCTCCCATCAAATCCTTTAAAATCCCTTATTGAATCTTCAGCATGTTCATTAACCTCATCCTGCTCCTCACCTGGGGGGCTCTGCTGCAGCTGCACAAGTAAAAACATAATTCATTCAATTTTAGCATTCAGAAAATATCAACTGATTGCTGTGCAGGACGCTCTGAACGTCAGCTGAAGGTGAAGTGGTTGCTGCTTTGCTGAACGTCTGCCGTCAGGGAGAAGATTCCACGTGCCAAAATATAAATCAAACCAATTTGTCACTCATCCAAATGAACATATCACGCTGCTGAATAACAATAGATCCTTTCACATTAGAGCAAATTGCAATAAATGCACCAGCACTTTTGCTTCCAGCACTTTTCAAGATGCCGTGTTGTATGTGAACTCAAAAATGTCTGATGTGTTGTTGATCTTATCATGATTTACAGACAATTTTATCTTGATTTTTTTTATTATTAGATACGTTGGGTTTTCTTGTACATGTTTGTTTTATGAAGCAACAGGTTGTAGTACCGCGCCCAAAACAAATGTCCCCTTGGGGAAAATAAAGTGTACTCTCTGCTATTCTATTCTGCTGCAGGATCCAGATCCTCTTATTTGACCGGGGTTAAACATGTGGACCAGAACGAAGAGTTAAATTTCAGAGTTCAGCTTTTACTTCCAGTACATTTCACTGAGAATACTTCTGTACTTTTACTTGTAACAGTATCTCTAGACTACGGTATTTCTACTTGGAGCACTTCTTCCTCCACGGCTGTCTCTACATGTATAGTACAAGTACGAGCAAAGGGGTGGGATTTAGGAGTAACTCAGATTTATCCTGGATGTACCGGGCTCACACAAGTGAAGGGAGCAAAAGTCAAAAAGCCCAGAGTTCAAACAGTTAACAAAACAACTAAAGCACACTCGCTGGTCGCCATGACGACACAACAAACCAACACTCTCGCCGTCAGCCAGGGGCGTTTTCTCACAGCGTGTACACCTAAAGAAGGACATTTTCAGACAGGTGAGCGCTCGGTGCCAGGAGGCGTTTGAGTCACTGCTGCTGCTCAGTGAGCTCTTTGTACTCAGAGGAAAAAAACTGCCAGCAGTAACGAGATACTTGGTTCACATATCACACAGCCCAGAGCCATGAGAGGAGGGGTGCAACAAGTATTTATATCTTTAAAAGTACACAGAATTTGGAAACAAGTAACTGTGCATTTACTCAAGTAGGCCACCAATCAATACAGCAAAGAATCAACATATATTATTCAGTAATACGGCCTAACATCCATTATACTGCGTGATGAGTTACTACTTAAGTACATTGTGAGCCTACGATGTTCTCCGCTCGAACTTTTAAAAATTTTATGGAGGACTTTTTTTTTTTCTTTTACAGACAAACAGCAGGAGTGTTTTTACACTGTTATTGCAACTTTTACTTAAGTAAAAGATCTGAATATTTCTTCCACCTCTGAGTAACAAAGAAACAAAAACACTTCATTACAAGTCAAGTTCCCAAAATCCTACTTAGTAAAAGCACACAGTCTCAACTTCATGCAGAAAAGTTCTCAGCAGTAAAAGTACAGAAGTATTATCAGCCTAATGTAGTTAAAAGTAAGGGGCCGTCAGGTGACTTGTTGGCCTCGACTTGGGGGAAAAAAGGTTTGAAACCACTGAATTTATCTTGAACGATCATTTATGTAAAATCTTAATCTAGAAAGAAACCAGTAACTGCAGCAGTGAGATAAATGTGATAATAATAATACACTTTATTTTAATTGTAAGAAATATAATCCCTAATAACAATTAGAGTTCTTAGGGATACTGAGAAGTGGTCACAAAGTAAGACACAAACTTGTAATTAAATAAAAGGACAACGATGTAAGTTAGATGCAAAATATGTTTCCATAATTAATGCAAAATAAGACAAGCTATGAAGATTAATTCTTAAAACAAGATTAAAAATATTAATTTAATCAGCTGTTCTAACAAAATGTGGTTAAAAACCACATTCAGGTCAGAGGACACGCTAACAGAAGCTTAGTCTCCATCGGATCAGAGTTTGGTTTGAGGTGTAGTAAGTAAAACTGACTAACTGTGAACCTATTGATGTTAAAATGAAGTAATGTGAGCGGACCTTCAGCAGAAACAAGCTGATTTATTAAGTGCACATCTAACTGGGAGGTTATGAAGGCAGGACTCTTCTCTCCAGGTGCAATGATGGATCTCATTTTTGCAACATATCTGAGCTGCAGGAAACACGACAGAACCAGTTCCATGATGTAACTGAATTCTTTGCACACTGCAGGAAAACCATTTCTTTCTGAAGCGTTGTAGAGTAGCAGGTTGCAAAAAATGGAATAAAAACAAATAATCAAAAAAAGCACAAGTACCTCAAAATCACAGCGTACAGCACAGGAGTGGAAGCACCGAGTTACGTTCCACCTCTGGGGGGGGGTGTGGACTGTGGACCCTGCCCCTCACCTGCAGCTCAGCCCACCTGAGCACCTTTAAAAGGAGAAAACTCATCCGTCTCTCCTCACTTCGCTACTCCTCCCTCCGCTGGAGAAGACCGACAGACACCTCCTCTGATTCTTACTCCATCATCATGACTACGATGTTCTCCGCTCGAAGCAGCATGATGAACAGTGGCGGTGGTGGCGGCAGCTACGGCCTGGGCATGGGGCGAGCATCCTACGGCAAAGGCATGAGTTCATTCAGTGTGGTGGGAGGAGCTGGAGGTGGTGGTGTCAGGGTCTCCCAGGCCAGCAGGAGCTTCTCTGCTGCTGGAGGTGGCGGTGGCTACGGCTTAGGTGGCGGGGCAGGTGCAGGCTACGGCTTCGGTGGTGGAGCAGGAGCAGGTTTCGGTAGTGGTGGCGGCGGAGGATTCGGCGGCGGCGGCGCAGGTTTCGGAGGAGGCTTTGGTGGAGGGGCGTCTGCGGACGACAGCCTCATCGGCAACGAGAAGTTCACCATGCAGAACCTGAACGACCGCCTGGCCACCTACCTGGCCAAGGTGGCGGCTCTGGAGAAGACCAACAGCGAGCTGGAGCTGAAGATCAGGCAGTTTGTGGAGAGCCAGGTCAGCCCCGAGGCCAGGGACTACAGCCACTTCTTCGCTACCATCGCAGATCTGCAGGGCAAGGTGAGGAAGAGGGGCAGCATGGGAAACGGGGTGGTGTGTCTAATTCTAGCTGTGGTCTGTGGTCTTCTTTTATCCACGTGTTTCACAAAGCAATATCAAAGGAGAACATAACTGTACAGAAGACAAAACTTCTGCCTAATCTCTAACATAATAACAGCTCGTAACTTTAGTAAAACAAAAGACAGACCTAGTTCAACATCACAAACAAAAGACAAAATCCTTTCCAGAAGGAAAATACAAAATCTAAACACTAAATAAATACAATAACAGTAGAAGTAATACATTCTTCTTCTTCCTCTAATAACCGGTTATGTATCTCGGGAGATAATGAGATAATTAGCGCATCAAAGATAAAATAACATAACCGCAAGCACGGTCGTTTTGGCTTCATAAATGTGAATGTTTGAGGCAGTGAGAAGTAAACGGGGCTCTCAGTGACTGGATGGATGTCTCTGAATCAAAATAGGTCGACCCCACCTGTGTGTAAGAGATCCAGGTGAGGCGGCCACGCCTCAAAAACTCCAGCTGCTGCACACAGACGCCCTGAAGCAGTCTCCATCCAGGTGTAAAAGCAGCTCCGATTTCATTTCAGTGTCTCCCTGCACGGGGCTGATTTTGTGTCAGAGGGACAATTAGATTGCTGTCGACTGAAAGGAAAATCATTTTCTCTGAAAAGAGAAGACAGCAAAATATTTTTTTAACGATAATGATGGCATCTCTCGTCTTCCATAAATAATAATTATAGAAAGTTAAAAGAAGCAAAGTGAGAAGTGAATCAGACGGATGTCGACCACGCCTGATCCAGGTGAAGCTGCCACGCCTTAAAAACTCTGGTCTGATTTAGAAATGCTTCAGACGACATGAACAGTTTGACGTTTCATATTTCACCGCAGCACCAATGTTTTCCTAAAAACCCGTGTCTTTAAATCATAACACTACCTAAAAAACATTTTTAATTCTTATCTTGGATTATTTTATGTTCATTTTTCTTTATAATCTGTATTTCTACGTTTGAAATTTGTAACACATTTTTTGGTTTATTAAATCGCTCATACTTTGTAATTTGAACATTATACCTGCTTTATTTCCACTTAAGCTTTTACTCTGTTCTGTTCTACTTTAATGTGCGCATGAAGAATATTTCTGCTCACCAGACCTGCTCAGTATATTCATGCTGCTGCATCTTTGACACATAAATTAATTAAATAAAAGTTGCTCTTTCCATCCACTGGCGTCCGGTGGTGTGTGTTGGTGTGTGTTGTTGCAGATGCAGGACTGATCTGGTGATACAACTTCTTCTTTGTGTCGGTGTGTTTTCAGATCCAGGACGCCATCGTCCTCAGAGGAACAGTCATGCTGAGCATCGACAACGCCAAGCTGGCTCAGGACGACTTCAGAGTCAAGTCAGTAACTCTTTGTCTTCTTTCGTCCTCTGCTGCAACACAAGAACAACAATTATCAGCCACACAAAATCTATGCAAAGTAAAAACTAAGTCGTGATGGTGATAAACTTTTCTGTTATTCAGCTGAACTAAAGATACAAAGAGACAAACCGGGTCTCCACCTGACAGCAGGTGTTATTACCAGCAGCATCACTCCCTCTGCTGGCTGCAAGGTGGAATTACTGTCTTCTAGAAAATTACACAAAACCTCCCCTGCAAACATCATAAAATTTATTATTTTGTGTTTGAAAAATTATCTTTAAACATTTCAAACTTTTAACCAAACGAAGCACTTTAACCCTGTGATTGGTTAAAGCTTGTGAAAGCGCAGCAAAGAGAATAGCTCCACAAACATACTTGAATGTCTCAGTCTAGCTAACTCTGTAGCATCTTTTAAATCAATTCTTGGAAACTGACTTTATCTGAAAGCCTTTCAAGGCTGTAAACAATTTTAAATCTTGCTTAAGTCTTTGTGAAGTCCTAGTGTTGGGAAAGTTTACACCCAGATTTCATTTAGACAACTAGAAATGTTTTCAACACATCCACACACCTGAAGTTTTGATCCCATGATGAACTCTGTGCAGGTTTGAGAACGAGCTGTCGATGCGTCAGTCGGTGGAGGCGGACATCGCCGGGCTGAAGATGCTGCTGGGAGAACTGGGCGCGGCCAAGGGCGACCTGACCATGCAGATCGAAAGCCTAAAGGACGAGCTGGAGTCCATGAAGAAGAACCACGAGGAGGTAACGTATGTTACCTGAGAGCCGATCATTCTACTTTTCTTGTTTTTAATCCCAAATATTATTGGACCACGCAGCCTAACCTTTACAGCTTCAGTCATGCAGCTAACAGCCACTTTTCAAACCAATCGGCCCAATCCCAACCTCCATCCTAAACCCTCACAGACTTAGTTGAAGTCACCTGGTGAGTGCGAGAGGCTGCAAGGGCACAAAATGGTGTAATGGGACAGCATTTCGCAACATAGCACGTTACCTAAAACACGTTACGTACAATTGTGGGTTCAGGACTTGACTTTGTTTGTTCGTTTACCTTTTTTGTAACACCTCCGGGCTTCGCCGAGTAACGTCACAACGCTATGAACTGTGTAGTTCCCCCAGTCAAAGTCTGCAGACTTACAGAAAGGGTTTACCTGATGATTTGGCAGCAATAAGAGCTTGGGATTGGGTCGTCCCCTCGTGTTGTCACCTGACTGACCTCAGCCCCCCTTCCTGCTGCAGGACCTGCTGTCCATGCGAGGTGAGATGAGCGGCCAGGTGAACGTGGAGGTGGACGCCGGTCCTCAGGTTGACCTCAGTAAGGTCATGGAGGAAATCAGAGAACACTACGAGGGCATCGCCGCCAAGAACCGCAAAGAGCTGGAGAGCTGGTACCAGACCAAGGTGAGAGAGAAAACACCGTAAAGAAGTACATCTGCAAACCTGTATGTTTACCTTTATGCATCTTGGTGACGTCCTCTTCTTCTTCTCTAAGTCGGAGGAGATCATGCAGGAGGTGGCGACCACAGAGATGACGCTGAAAACGACATCCTCTGAGGTGAAGGAGGTGAAGAGTCAGCTTCAGGCTCTGGAGATCGAGCTCCAGGCGCAGCTCAGCATGGTGAGGCCACAGCGCCACCTTATGCTAACTTTACAACAAAGTTAGCATGTAGTGGCCCTTGATCAAGGCGTGATCTTTTTAAAAGTTTGTTCTGTTTTAATGGCACCAATAGTTAAACATAATATATATTGTTTTGAAGCTGTAGCCACTTGATACTTTGCGTAGAGATCAACATCTCTCCTACAAGAGAGATCAGGGAACAAGTAACATTTACAGGCAGTTTGGGAGCTTTAACATTTGAGCTCGATGTGAAGCCACATTTCTGATTTATAAGTGCCAGCAGCCTGATTGAAAGTTCTGAAAACAGAATAGTCAGAGACGCAGTTGGACGTAGAGGACTATGTACTTGTTTTAACTGCATTTAACTCTCAAGTCTGTAAAAAAGAAGTGATAACTGGAAAGCATGAAAGGCCGACGAACACGAGTCACCGCACAGGAGTGGAACCAGGGGATACAAAACTGTATCTGAACACAAATTACATTAAAGTGTTGATTAGAAAGAATGATGTTATAGAGTAAGGTTAGCAGGCCAAGAATAGAGAAGCAAATACCTCATCCTTGTCATGCTATGATGTACCTGTACAGACGACGACGAGTCCCAGGTGTCGCTGACAGACTATGAGGTACCCGTAAAGACAATAACGAGTCCCAGGTGTCGCTGACAGACAATGAGGTACCCGTAAAGACAATAACGAGTCCCAGGTGTCGCTGACAGACAATGAGGTACCCGTAAAGACAATAACGAGTCCCAGGTGTCGCTGACAGACAATGAGGTACCCGTAAAGACAATAACGAGTCCCAGGTGTCGCTGACAGACTATGAGGTACCCGTAAAGACAATAACGAGTCCCAGGTGTCGCTGACAGACTATGAGGTACCCGTAAAGACAATAACGAGTCCCAGGTGTCGCTGACAGACTATGGAGGTACCCGTAAAGACAATAACGAGTCCCAGGTGTCGCTGACAGACTATGATGACACCCAGGTGTCCCCATCTCCCAGGGGTCCCTGACAGACAATGACGTATCTATAGAGACAAGGACTCCCCCCCAGGTGTCCCTGTATAGACTATGATGTACCCATAGAGACAATGACAAGTGCCAGGCGCCCCTGTAGACTCTCACGGGTCCCTTTACAGACGACGACGAGTCCCAGGTGTCCCAGACAGACAATGTCTCCCAGCTGTCTCTGCACAGACGTTGACTATCAGGATGTCCCCGTCCAGACTGTTTTGTTAAGCATCTCATTATGTATTACTGCATAGACCCGGTCGTCCAGTGGTCCATTGTCTGTCTTCTAACTCTGTCTCCCTGTAGAAAGGGTCTCTTGAAGCCCAACTGGGCGAAGTCCAGAGCCGCTACGGTATGCAGTTGAACGGATTCCAGATGCAGGTGAGCATTTCAGACTGCCGGCATCACGTTAAAGTCTGTTAGCTGCACTTAGCGTCCGCTCTGACACAGTCTACCTGTGTGACCGTGTGCAGGTGGGCAGTATGGAGGAACAGCTGATGCAGCTCAGGTCCGAACTGGAGAGACAGGGACAAGAGTACCAGATGCTGCTGGACATCAAGACCAGACTAGAGATGGAGATCGCTCAGTACAGGAAGCTGCTGGACGGAGAGGGCGTCGGGTAAGAGGAGATCAGAGAGTCGATTCACAGTCTCAAATTAAAGTTTTATCATCAGTCATTGCCTATACCAAACATTAAAACCAGAGTAATTAAATAACATCAGAGCGTTTCAATTTCTCTCACTTCCCCACCTCTCTCTCTCTCAGATCTTTACTCTCCTCCTCCGATCACACCGTCTCCACCACCACCACCACCAAAAAAGCCATCATAAAAGTCTACAACGAAGAGGTCAAGGAAAAGGACTTCAAGCTGGAGGAAGCCACCTGAGACCAATCCCACATCCATCTGATCCGGAGGGGAGGAGCCTGATCTCAACCTATAACAGTGTTTCCCCTCTTCATCAAGAATCTGCCTTCATCTGTCAACTTTCGCTCGTTTTCTGCTGTAACTAAAACCCCGATCAGTGAAGACTGGATTTGTGAGGGGAAATGTAACCTTCCTTGATAGTCTGGGTCGGGGGGAACTTCACTGGTGTGGCGACAAACTGTCTGTTGCTTCAAGGAATAAAACTCAAAAAACCTCAATGAAAAGTGTCGAATGTTTCTGAAGAAAGGGCTTGATATAGAATTCAACATGAAGGTTAATTTCAAACCTCGCAAACCGCAGTTTTACAGAAGGTCCAACTTTCCATGTTTCCAAAGCTTTGAACCACATCTCACGGTCTTCTCAGCCGACCTGCTGAGGAAGGCCTCAACATGCGGCTGAAAGCTCCGGAAACGTATTGAGGTTTTTTCTTGTCAAACTGGATGCATAAGTTGTAAAGTAGGTTCACTTAAGAGCTTTTTTCCCCCCCCAGAGCTTTCAACTCACAGCCTTCATCGACGGATCAGTTGCTGTGTCGTAACAAAAGACGGTCGTACAGGTTTGTACGTCTGAGGGGAATGTTGTACAGGCGATTGTGTCAAACTACTCAAGTCTCACAATTTTGGTACTAATTTGCATTCAATGACACATTTTCACAGCAGCAAATTTATCGACAGACAAGAATACAATAAAATACTGACTGAATTTGCAGCTTTACATCAAATGTTATTCTCTCTGTTAATAAGAGATGCACGGATCCGACTTTTTCAGACCCTATATCAGATACCCGGGCTTCAGGTACCGGACGATGCAGAGTACCGATCCGATACCAGTGTAAAATGAATAAGCTGCATGATGGCTTCCTCGCTGTGAGAACGACACTCAAAGCTTCTTTGGCTGCTTAAGTTGGTTGTGTTACATTTTGCTGCCACACCTCCAAACACTGGCGCTGCAGATACTGCAAGTAGAAGCCACCGTGAAAGACCTCCAAACTGCTGACCCCTTGATTTTAGCTCCCTCCATGCTATGTTGGCGCTCCTAGCAGAATGTTTGGGTCTACCGACGCATCATGTAGACCGCGTGTAATTGAATAGATCGGCCGCCGCGTCACGATACCCAATCACATATTTTAGTCCGTATCAGTCCGGATATCTGTAGCTGGTGCATCCGCCCTCAGACTGAGCCAGTCGTCTGCATGCAGAGTCAATGAAATGAGTTATCAATACTGTAACGGCCACATTTCACTATTTTCTTACATCTTACAATTTTTAAAAAAAGTAACTCTGCACTCGTTGCTTCAGGCACCTGCTGCCCCGTTTCTCAGGTGGAACAGGAAGTGAGCGTCGAAGCTCTGAGGTTTGGATTTGTGCCTCACTTGTTTGTAGGTTTGGACAAAAGCATCTGTCAAAAGAATAAACGTGAATAATTAAATAATCACACCCAGCGTGTCCGACTGCTGAGTTGGCCTGCTCAGTTAGGGACGAAGGTCTCAGGTTGGATTTTGTTTCAAAGTTGGCGGCAACACGGGTTTAGTTGGGTCGGGTCTTAAAGTCGTGGGCTGCATCCTCGGATCGGCCAGGAAACAAGAGGATTCTACAAAAAAAAACAAATAAACAAGCTGAGTGTTAGTTAAACTGTCTCACTTTACAAATAATGTTATTTCTTTGGTTCGTACCTTGAACGGTGACGCTGCATCATCACTTCCTGTCACATTCACAACAACAGTACACAGATTTTAATAAATACACCACCTTTCGGCGCCGGTCTAAAAACAAACCCGAGACGGAGCCGGACGTGTCATTAGTTTCTTTAATAATTCATTTTCCAGTACAAGATGCTGCATCACTTTTTCACTTCTGTTTTTTTCCCCCATTTTCTCTTTATTTTTTAGTAAGTAAGGACATAATCAATAGATTTGTACACAGTGAGCGATCTGGACGGGGGGATAGGGGAGGTTCCTTTGTGCTGATGAGTTTGGTCCTTTATCTTGTGACGATACTGGAATGATTTTAAAGGAATGTCATCAGCAGATTATCATCAACAACAAAACAATACTGGTCAATACAAAATATAAAAATTATATCAGATTTGTTTTAACTATACAGAAAGAGCGTGCACCTGCTAGTACCCACACCTGTAAGGAAAATACTAGTAAACTGGCAGCAAGTACTCAAAAATAAGTACCCACACACGGTTGGCAAAAGTACTTTTAACTGCTGTCGACACGCTGAGTAATGGAACCACAGCCCTGTTCACCGAACGCACCGAGTTTAATCTTCTGAAGACAAACAGCCGTTTCCCAAAAGCATCTGAACTTCACGCCATCTCATAAAGAAACCATCGCATGAGATTCAGAAGCTGCACGTTTAATTCTGTCCTTTAACCACGAACGCTGGCGCCGTGGCCTCGTGTCGGGTGTAACATGAGGGATGACCGTTTATTTGGCAACGTAACAAACTTTATTTAGAACCTAGTATGTGAATCTCCTTTGGCATTAAGAGTTTACCGCTTTTACTTTTTACTCTCGGGCGTGTGCGTTTTTTGACCGTTGACACAAATAATGACAACTCCTACAACTGACGACACACATTCATCAATATTTTATGAACCATAACTGCTCGTTGTTGTTGCTTTTTGTTCTAATTAACTGCTAAGTTTAAGTTCTTCTTCTGGTGTGGATCACCATTAGAGCATGACAGATAAATGGGCTTGTGCGTTTATGTCGGCTGACATGTTAAAACTAGCTTTGAGCTTAGAAACTGTGCAGCTTTTCCCGGGTTTTTCCCTGTAAAGCGTTACGCTCAGTATGTATCTGATGTCTATTTCTTGTACCCTCTGTACGCTGCATCTATGTCTTTCTGCAAGACCAACTGCCCCCCAGGGACAAAGCATCTGGTTCACAATTCTTAAAAAAAAAGAAACAAATCCAAGGGATCCGTATCAAGATTGATTATTTCCATCATGTATTTATGTAATACATCGCCGTTGGACTTCTTAAACTCCAACTGGAGGGTCGACCTGATTTACGTGTAGCTGAGAAAACAAGGACGGGTTGTGATCAGACCTGTGGCGGATCTGAAGTTTGTTAAACGAAGTCCGGATTTTATCCAGATAAGACCGAACTTTAAGCTTGAAGTATAAAAAGTATAAAACATTCCTGACGTCTACACTGTGGGATTTATGTATTCCTTCAGGTACATTCGCCACTTTACTCTGAAGTGTCCCCGTCGCCACAGACATCGGGAACACGTACTTGCTCTGAAGTACTGCTTCAGGAAACGCCGGAGCGTTCAGTAAACGGGGCTCTGGTTCATCAGCTGCTGGTCTGTTTCAGTAAAAAACTAAATGAAGTACTCAAACTTTGTTACTGAAGTATTTGTGCTTGTGTATCAGTAAGTACTCCAAAATAAGTACTGGGACTCGAGACAGCTCAGACAGACCAGTTTGAAGATTATCTACAAGCCCCTCGGTATCACAGCCACCCACACACACAGTACATGTACACACAGACACTTGCATAAGAGCAAATCAGTCAGAGTCCACCCGGCCCACAGATATAATGCAAAAGAGCACAAAAGGTATGAAAATGTAAGAAAAAATTCATAAGGAAAAAAATTTATATATAGTATTTATAAAAAAGAGGAATAATACTTTGTTTTTCCGCGAGGTTAAAGGGTATGGAGTTTATTTTAGCTACTGTCACTGCCCACACTGCTGCTGCTGCTGCTGCTGCTGCTGCTGCTCGCCGTGTCCACTCGCTCCCGCTTGTGGATCTGCTCGTGTGCTTTGAGGTGACCCGACTGGCTGAAAGTCTTGGCGCAGTGGGGGCAGGCGTACGGCCGCTCCCCCGTGTGGATCTGCTGGTGAGCCTTCAGGTGGCCGAGGCGTCCGAAGCTCTTCCCGCACTGCGTGCAGCCGAACGGCCGCTCGCCCGAGTGGATCTTCTCGTGGGTTTTTAACACGCCCGAGTTGCTGAAAGTCTTCCCGCACTGCGAGCAGGTGAAGGGCTTCTCGCCTGTGTGGATCTGCACGTGGTTGCGGTAGCTGGTCTCCTTGCTGAAGCTCTTGCCGCAGTGCTGGCAACAGAACGGCCTCTCGCCCGTGTGGCTCAGCTGGTGAGCCTTCAGCTCCTTCGACTGGCCGAAGCTCTTCCCGCAGGTGAGGCAGATGAACGGACGCTCGCCGGTGTGCAGCCGCTGGTGCGATCGCAGGTCGTCGGCCTTGGTGAAGCCCTTCGGACAGTGAGCGCACACGTACGGCTTCTGGCCCGTGTGGATGAGCTGGTGTCGTTTGAGGTTTCCCGCCTGGCCGAAGCTCTTGCCGCACTGCGAGCAGGTGTAGGGCCGCTCCCCGGTGTGGATGCGCTGGTGGGTTTTCAGGTTTCCCAGCGTGCTGAAGTTCTTCCCGCACTGCGTGCAGGAGAAGGGTTTCTCCCCCTGCATGTTACGAGGTTTCCTCACAGTCGGGCTTTGGGTTTTGGTCGTGATGACCAGGCTACCGCCTCCTCCCTGCCCGGTCATTGCCGCCGCCATGTCGGCCGCAGTCTTCCCGTGCTCGGCCGGCTGCAGCTCGTACAGCGCCCCCCCTGCAAACTCAGGGTCCAGTTTGCCCATGCCGTCCATCAGCAGGGCGTCGGGTCGCAGCTTGTTGAGCTCGGTGCGGAGCTCGGCCATGTGGATGGACTCCAGGCCGTTGTGCGGCAGGTGGGTGGACATGGCGCCCGACTCTGTGTAGTAACACTGCAGGTCCACGTGGTGGTCTGACTTTATGTACTCCAGAGTGTCCGTCACCTGCAACACAGAGAAAGAGCGCTTAGACCACGTTTCCATACTCAGTCCTTCAGACAGAACACATCTAGAAGAAGAAGAAACACTTTGTGCTCTCAGTAAAGTCACGACGACGAACTCCTTCAACACTTACGAGTTTATTTTTATCATTTTCCTGCAACGCGAGTACTTTTACTTTGGTATGGTTTGAATGCAGGACTTTTACTTACATTAAAGTATCAACTATTCACACAAATTGCATCACCGACCCAAACAAACCCACGTTGCACGTTACTGCACACGCGTGACTTTGGTTGATGCTGGACGCTGTTTGCCGTGAGTTTATAATCGTAACCAAACCCGGTTATCAAGGCCATTAAAATGTCTAGAGTAATAATAACTGTAGGTTGGTTTGCCGTTAAACCGGTAATCGTTTCAGCCCTAGCGTGGTCGAACAGAAAGGGAATCGTCTACTGACAAACAAACTCCCAAGAACATCCCAACAGGGCTGAACGTGACGATTATTTTTCAAGTCGATTAATTTAAACCACTAACTGTGTATTCTAAAGAAAAAAATGTTATTATCCAAAATAAATATCAAAAACATGTCTAATCAATAAATCAATATTTTATCCAGTCATCCTGATGAGGCACATTAGAATAATAGCAGCAGATCTTGAATCCACGTCACTGATGAGATGTGATAATAACAATAACAGACAATAACTTTAACCACTTTACTTACAACTTCAAATGTTTCTGACGTGGATTTATTTCATTATTGAGTAATGCAGTGTGATAATAAAATCTATTTCTGCAGCAGTGTGGCGCAAAGAAAACAACTGAAACGATTCACACATTCATGCGTGGCCGTTAAATAAAGAGAAAATATGAAACGTTATAACGTTAGATGACAGCAGCGGGGCCGAAATTACTTTTAACACGACGGCGATGAAGAAAATACATTTTAAGGGGGCTACGTGTCCTCGTGCCGATAACGTGCCGTGCTTGCGTGGAGACAGAAAGTAAACAGGATTCGCGGCGCTGCCCTCAAGGCTCCGGGATACTTTGGCTTCACGTATTTGTGGAGAGCAGCCGGGCTGCAGTGAAGCTCACGGAGAAGCACGTTGTCGAGCGTCCGTCTAAAACACTCTAGACGGTCGAAAACGCGTTCTTGTAGCGGCAGCTGCTCCGGGGGAATCCCACAAACTAGAGCTGGGCAATAAAACAATAATGATAATTAATCAATTTCCTTCAATATCAAGATAATAAATGTTTAATACATCAATAAATATTTGGTTTAATTAATTTGAATCACAGATAAATTAACCTTTAATTTTTCTATAAGAATATTTATTTTGTTGAGGAAAAGGGACTGAAAAAAGATTTACTAGTCATATTTGTTGAAAAATATTTTATCATAGTAGTTTTGAATGTTCTACCTCAGATTTGTTAAGTGATGCACTTTGTCGAAGAGTCCCACAAACAAAAAATGCCAGATATGCCACCGATCGCTCGTCTATCACAACAGATGGTCAATTAAACACCAGCAGGCGTGTGTTGTTCTTTAAATGACGTACGCCCTTTATGAAATGTGGAATGAGATACGTGTCTGATCCTCCACAAACACCCGGAGCTGCTGACCGTGCGAACCAAGCTGAACGCCGCCTGATCCCCCCCGGACCGTCAGGAAGGGTTCCATTCACATCCTGTTTAGAGAAGCTAAAAGAAGTCTGAGCTGGGAGAGTCAGTTCAGCTGTAAGCAGGGTGTTTGTTTAAAAGGATTTGCAGGCGTCAGTTAATGAGCTCAGCAGGATCAGAGTCTCAGGACTGGACACCCGACAGCACAGACGGTCATAAATGCATAGCGCTGAACCTTTACGGCCGCATGGATCCTCAAAGTATAATCTGGCTTTTAACGGCGCCCTTTGAAAACATCTTCTCTCCGTTTTAACCGATCCCGTTCTCTCTGAGGTTTGTTATTAGCCGTGTTTCCATCAACTATATTGGAGCGAATGAACCAGGCTCTGCAATGTGTGCTTTCGTCAGAAGTTAATGTTACGCACGGCTGTGATCAACAAGAAGTAGAGGTTGCGAACCAGAAACAAAGCGTGGACATGAGGACCCTGGAGCTTGTTTTTTTGCTTAAGAAACTTTTGTTTCTTTTATCTTTAAATTGCATTGCAGGTTTTCTTATTGTGCAAATAAACCTTTCTCAAAGTATTTTCATTTGTTTTTTTAACATTTCTTGTTGCAAGCCATTTTCAGAACATATTTAACAAATGCTTTAAAAACAAAAGTGAAGGAGACACGTCCCCAGTGTCCACAGCGTTAATGACAACTATGAAATGAATACAATATTTGTGCACTAAGAACTCTTAAGGGGTGAAATCAAAAATACAAACACATTGTGCACTATGAGTTGCACCTTGGCTAGATAAGGTAAAGTAATAAAATACCAGTTGCTTCAGTGATTATTCGTCCTGTCCTGTTTTTGTAAAGCATCTAAAGGCTGCTTGAAATACAGTATTATATAGTATTGGCTCGAAAGCAGCGGGGATAAGGAGTTGTTTTTCTCTCGTTCTCGTGATCGGCGCATCCGAGTGATGTAAGTTTAAAGTTTCCATTCACATAACGTTAGCCTACAACAGCGGCGCAACGCGTCTTCACACACCTGTCTCTCCGTTGCTGCTGTGACATTAACTGACCAGGAACCTGCAGCGGGTCTTCGGGCTCCGCTGTCCCATTAGCGCTCGCCACAGAGTGACTGGTGCCGAACTCTGCCTGCCTGCCGAGAATTGCACGCACCTCGCAGGTGCTAACGGTAATTTATGCTGAGAAAAGAGGTGGATGCAAATCTCAGCAGGTAGCCTACAAAATTTGATCTGCCGAATTACGCGTCCACCTCTTTGCTGTGCTCATTGATCAAACGGCGTTACCACCACATATTTACTGAATGTCAAGGAATGGTACTTCTACTGAGTGTATTAAAATATTAAAGACTCTAAACGTTCATAAAATATATACTTTGAATCATTTATCACCATTGATTAAGAATGACAGAGCCGGATGTCAGAGCTCGCGCACGGCGAACACGCCGCAGTCCAGAGCGTGAAGCTGAACGCTGACGTAAACAGGAACGTTACCTGTGCTGAGTCACACCAAACGGAGTAAATTATGAAGTCTCACACACACAAAGTGTTTGTTTAATTTAATCCTACGAAAGGACAAGAAGAAATTTAAGACCTTGGTAATGAAATTTAAGACTTTAATACTTTTAAGAGCCCGCGGGTACCCTGTGTGAAGTCTTCATGTTACGCCGTACGAGAACCACAGACAACATTATTTATCAAACTGGGTCGGACTGGATGGATTTAGCGCGAGGAGGAAACACGTCCGGTTTTCAAAATAAGGCGTCTGTACAGGATGGAAATAAGAATAACTGGATTATATTCACAGATAGGGATGTGACAATATATCGTTGTACATTTTTCCATGATACTGTATCGATATTGCAGCCCATCATATCGTTACATAATATTAATAACAAAAAATAGCGCTTCGATGGTTAGCTCAATGCTAACGTATAATGGGAATCTCCATTAACGTGCTAACTGACATTAGCATCGCGATAATACAATCTTAACATAAACTTCACATGCTGAACATCCCGAGTGACACACTTTGCAAATCTTTAAAGCGCATGTTTCCTGAGCTCTGTGTGAAATAAAATAGCTTCACTGTCTTGATCTGCTGCTTCTGCACTCCACACAGACCAGCTACAGCAACCCCAAAGGGTCAAAACTCAAAATACAGCCATCAGTAGGAAGAGAAAGGGCAGCACAACGCTGTGTCACTGAACAGTTATAATATATAAAGAGCATAAAAGTGCATTGATGGAAACACTTTGGGATCCGTTTCCTTCACATCAAGACAAAGTGAGTCTGTTTTCATTTATTAAGCAGCTGTTTTTAGTCTTTCTGGAGGTTTCAGAGACCGTTTCAGCGGGCAGAGGCCCACAGTGTGTTTCTGATTTAGAAGTTCAGCAGCTGGCCGTCATGTGTTTAATCAGAGGTCAGAGGTTAACAGGTTTTGTGTGAGTGCCTGATCCACAGTAGCACCCCGCGCCTAACGATGGATCAGCTGATGTTCACTCTGGCTGTGGTTGTGAGTGTGTTAACAGACTGATGGTTTACAGGGCCGTTCACGTAGCGTTGAGCCGCAACAGATATTAAAACATGTCTTCTTGCTCAGGCCACCGTCACACTACTACGAGTTTTAAAACAATCGCAGTCCTCGCCAGTGTTTCAGCTGTGTATCAGAACAGATCTCTGTCTGTTTTAAAACTACAGAGAACGCACGTCATATGACCGTTTATGTGCACTGAGCACGTGCGTGCCGGTGTAAACAGGAACCCCGGAGTTTAAAACCAAAACGGGATCGGCGGCGTTTTCAAACTTCAACGTTTTAGTCTGGACGGGAGGTTCAAACGTAGCAGAAGGTGTGAGTTTTAAAACCAAACCGTGGGAGTGTGGACGGAGCCTCAGACCTCAGTCTGACCCCCTGGCTCCCTGTTCTGGACCGACGTGTGCCCTTTAACTGTTCTGAACACCCATCCGGATCTACCTGCGACCCTCTTTACCTGGGAGATGTAGTCAAACACGGAGCTGGGCTCGTAGTGCGACTTGTAGTCCAGCTCTGGGACGTCGGCGTGGTGGAAGTGGCCCAGGTGGTGGCTGCCGTGATGCTCCGACTTGATGTAGTCGAGGCCGCTGATCTCCATCTTGATCTGGTCCTGCCCCAGCTCGGCGGTCGACAGCGGCTGGATCTCGGACAGGTCCACGGTCCGGATGGGCTCCAGGTCTCCGTCCTCCGGCTCGCTCTTCACACACGGCAGCATCACCAGCGGCTCTGCGATCTCCGCCGCCAGCGAGCTGAGCGTGGCCGTGGGACAGTCGGAGGAGAGGAGGGCCAAAGACTGGGCCGAAGTGCCGTGCCCCGCGCCGCAGTCCACCTGCAGGGAGGGGTCCAGAGGCGGGGGCGGGGAGCCGCACTCGGAGGGTAGGCCGAGGCTCAAACACTCAGTCTCTAAGTCTGTCATGGTGAGGGGCGGAGCTAACCCTCCTCGCCTCACTCTGGTTCAGCACCTTTAGTATCACTGAGGTTATAAAAAGGTCCACCTCCTTCCTCTTCCTCCTCCTCCTCCTCCTCCTCCTCCTCCTCCCTGAGTCCTCCCTCCCTCCTCTGAAGAAATCTACCCGTCCTGAGAGGGGGGGAGCCGGCAGGTAGGGGACGCGTCCCTGAGCGTCTCTTCTGGAAAACCAACAAGCGAGATGTCCTGCGGGCGTCACCACGCACACCTGACTGGGACCAGCCTGTGGAGACAGATCAAACATGTTTTCTGAAGTCTGTAGAATCAATCAGACTTTATTTGTGAAACACCTTTCCTGCAAAACAACAACACAAGCTGCCAGAACACGGTGTTCAAGTTCAAGCTTTAAGAGCCTGCACTGCGACGTGACTGGAAGCTAAGAAAACACAATGAGAACTACAAATACCAGTAAAAATATAAATTAAAATATTTTTAAAAAAGACATGAAAGAAGAGAAATATTAAGATCAATAAAAAAATAACTGGAGGAAAATGCTAAACTAAAAGATTGGGTCTTAAGATTTATTTTTAAATAACTTTCAAGTTTGACCTCCGCTCTAGATGACCAGATACACTTTAAACCACCGGGGTCAGCAGAAGGCCAGGGCGCCACATTTAATATAACACAGCTCAACTGCCAAACACATTTTTTATTGGCCAAATTAATAACTTGCCTTTTTATGTCATACACATTTGTTTCAGTACCTTTAATTGATTTAAAAAAGATATTCTGCCAAATACAAACTTTGGAGATAAAGTGCAACATGTAGACAAACATACAGTTGATGTAAATAAATGTAGAAATACATAAATTATAATTATAATAATAATGGAAAGGATTACGATAAGTACAGCTGCAGCTCCGGCTCGTCGAAACCCGGGCTGAAGTTACGTTAATAATTAACATTGGTCTGTTTTCACGGCCGTTTCCTTCAACAGCTCCTCGTCAAAGCGAAAAAATGTTCTCACCATAAAAAGTTTCATATCTTTCGATAGATAATTCTCATGATTAGAATCAAATTGTTATTTCTTTTGAGTTTAAAGGCTGATTTTGGTCCTGAGTGAAAGTTGAAGAAACCTGATGGTTAATTGTGGTTTAAACTCTTCTTTATGGTCAAACACTTGATGCCAAAGGTAGAACACTCAAAACTATTATGATAAAATATGCGTAACATTTAGTAAAATCTTTTTTCAGTCCTTTTCCCCCTTCAACAAAATAAGCATCTCAATAAAAAAAAATATAAGTCCTAATACGTGAATGATTCAGGTGAATAATACTGAATGTTTATTGAACATTTGTTATATCGTTATTGAAAAAGATTATAATGCGATAATTATTGTTATTGTTTTATTGTCCCGTCCTGGTTGGAGATCTAATTCAGGCGGACGTTTCACAGTTTGGATCGACTCAAAATCACCAAAGATGACGATGCAGTTTGTCCAACGCTGCTGTTACTGTAGGAGGAGTTAGGGACCGTCTGAAAAGGTCAACATGATCCATTTCAATCATCAGTAACGGTTTTGTTTTTCAAAATAAAAATCTCAAACCACTGGCGGTATAGAGACCGCCCTCGCCAACCTCCGGGGGCCTCATTTATAAAACTGTGCGTATAATCCTCACTAAAAGTGCACGTGCGCCCAAAAGCCAAAAATGGCGTACAGCAAAAAAATATTCAGACTCATAAAACCGTGCCTACGCACATGTAAGTAACGTTCTCTTTATAAATCACAATCAATGCCATTTTCAAAGAGTCAGTGGAGCAAACACGAGTGCATAGTTTAAAACTGCCTATTGTTATCAGATGTTTGTTGCCTTTTCGAGCCAAACGCTGCGCCAGCGTGTGGATGTGATGCGCCGCTTGTAAAAACACGTCATTTACAACAAGTTATATTTCTTTTAACTCATCAGCAGCCTCGTTAAGTGAGTAGACCGTTTGTGTAAATAAATGTTTAAACACAAGGGTGACGTCTTTTGTTTTCTTTTCAAACAGGGGAGTCCAGATTAGTACGTGGGTCATCCCGCCTGTGTGTCGACCTCCAGCCAGCGACGTCAATATTCAGGAGGGAGGCCCCTTCCTGCAGATCGGTTACAAAAGGATGGAGCTCCGGTGCCCCAGTTTTTTACCCACCAAACAACTTCAGCTTCACCTAAAGGAACGTCAGTGTCTCAATGAGTTAAATTTCGTTTTGTAGCTTTTCCATCGGAATTAGCCTCCTTTTCTTTCTGCAGTCAGGACGTATTAATATTAATGAGGGCCGTTTCACTGAACATCTACAGGACAGGAAGCTCGCTCTCACGCGCCACATTTAAAGTTGATTGTGATTTATAAAGGGAACTTGCTTACAGGTGTGCGTACGCACGGTTTTTGTAAGTGAATATTTTTTGCCATACGCCATATGCTTTTGGGCGCACGTACGTACACTTTTAGTGAGGATTCCACGCACAGCACTCTGTCAGCCAGCAGGGGGCGACTCCAGCGGCTGCAGAAAGAAGTGTGATTGTATAGAAGTCTATGAGAAAATGTTTCTACTTGTCAGCTGATTTATTCCCTCAGTAAACACTTTCCTGATGAGTTTCTGGTCTCAGTCGCTAGTTTCAAGCCTTCTTCAACACAGCGTGATGTTCATTTAGTAAATTATGGTCCCGTTTAGAGGGGGGGCTTCAGGGCGGGGCTACAAGCTGATTGACAGGTCTCTAACCATCTGATATAGGCAGGAGAGAGCGCAGGTCATGTGCGCGTTTGTTAGCATGTTCTGTTGTAAAAGTAAGTTGTTTTGTTTACGGTTACCTTTTCATTTTGTATAATTTGAACTGATTACATTTTTTTTTTTATATCCAGGATGTATTTATTAAACGGTTAAACATGTCAACAAAGTAACATAACTTATAAAGTCTTTGGTTTTGTTGTAACACTGATTAATTTACATCTTTTGGAGGAGGGCCAGTAGCAAAAACGTTTAATGTTGGGCCCTGTAAATATATTAAAGTGTTGCATGTGGCGAGGAGCACTGGGTGACTTGTTCAGTACTCCAGGAAACCAGGACTCGACTCCACTCAATAACAATGAGACCCCCACCCTGGAGCCGCTGCATCTGGTCTCTGGCAGGCTTGACAGGTAACAGTTTCCTCTAGTTTTACAGTGTTCGGCCTCACACCTGAGGAACCGCACAGGTGAGCGCCGCAGACCTGCTCTGACCCCCCGCGTGTCAACAGTCCGCGTGGGCACAAATAACTAACGTTACTGCCACCGCTACACGCGCACGCGCACAGAAAAGTTTGGAGGAGGCTGGTATGAGTTCCGGTTACCGTGAGAGTACTAAAGCGAGCACTTTCCCCCCCAAACACAGACAGGCCGCAGCCTCCCGCCAGCTCAACGCAAACTTCTTACCTGTGTCCTCAAACACGCAGGTAGCCGTTAGAACTCGCCACGCAGCCTGCGCACAATCTGGCGGTGATTTGTGTCTCAGGATGTCTCCGTCCGCTCCTCACTAACACCGCATCTCCCGTTTGTGCGAGCGAAGTTTCAAGTTTCGTGGATTCTTGCTCCGAGAGTCGAAACTCTGCGTGACTGAGCCAATAAAATGCGTTTCACCCCGCGTTAGAGCCGCGATACAAAGACGGGGCAAGATGCCATGTACAGCTAGCTAGCACCGCTAGCCAGCAGTGGCCATCTTGTTTATCACACTAACGTCGTTTGCAGCCCGCTAAGCTAACTAGCCGGGCTAGCTGGTGTTAGCACGGGGGGGAGAAAGTGAGAGTGAAGCGGGGAGAGGAGGCAGGCGGCGGGGGGGGGGGGAGCCGCGGTGCTCCGGCTGTCCGGGCGCAGCGGGGAGCGGCGGGAGGCCGCAGCACCAAAGAAACCAACTGTGTCAAATTATGAAATGTGGAATCTGTCAGACAGAAGAAGCAGCAGCCAGGCAGGAAACCGAGCGGCGAGAAGAAAAGGAGCTCACCGGAGCCGAGCAGGCGGGTAACAACGGCGGGGAGCGGTACGTTACCTGCGGGTGGTCCGGTTCATGGCTGTCCGTCCGCCTCGGATCACTTGTAACTAAACTCCGCCGGACCCGCCACGTCCACCTCGGCAGAAGAACCCGCCGCCTCTCCTCCTCTCCTCCCCTCTATCACTGACTAATTCCGCTCCCTCCTTCCTTCCCTGCTTTCCTCCCTCCTTCCTTCCTGCCTGCCCACTGGCCGCTCGTGCACACACACACACCCGCTCGGGCGGGTATGTCGGTAACTACGGCAACGGTAGTAGGTGGGTATAGTTCTCAGCGTCGCGCGCAGCACCGATTCACCTCAGTTCCACGAGCGGGTACGCGCGCGACACATTGTTACAGCATCACCACCTCGCGCTCGTTGTGTTGTGCGCGTGCCCCCCCCCCGGGTGTTTTTTTTAGCTCCACGCGCTCGGTGTAGTAAGATAAATGAATGAATAAGCGAGGAGCACGCGCCCCGCTGATCCGGGTCAAGTGGCGATTCGCTGACGTCCCTCCAGGACCGTTAACGTGCTTATTAAATAATGATGCAGCCAGCCGAGATTCTGATGAAGTTATTGATCTGTGCCTCTTCAGAAATGCCAAATTACTGATGAATCCAGGTTCTCAAATATGATAGAATACTTTTAATTTTGGTAAAATCAATATTTTGGGGGTTCATCCTGCTGCTGGGACAAAACGACACATTTCATGACATTTTCTGATGTTTTATAAACCAATCAATCAAGAGAAGACCTGGCAGACTGTTGCTCTACATAACAGGGGCGGCTGTGGCTCAGGAGGTAGAGCGGGTTGGCCGTTAATCGGAAGGTCGGCGGTTCAATCCCTGGCTCCCCCTGGTTGCGTCTCGAAGTGTCAAGATACTGAACCCCGAATTGTCCCTGGTGGCTGTTCCGCCAGTGTTAGTTTCCGTTTGAATGTGTGTGACAGATGTAGTGACGTAAAAGCGCTTTGAGTGGTCGAAAAGACTAGAAAGTACGGAGCATTTACATAAAGATGGCCGACGCCTGAAACTGAGCTGCAGCACGCTGGCCATGACCGCAGAACAGGCCAACAGACAATATTCCAGCACGATAACGACCCCAAACACACCTCCGAGACGACCACTGCCTCGCTAAAGAAGCTGAGGGTAAAGGTGACGGACTGACCTGAACCCTACTGAGCATCTGTGGGCTCCAACAGAAGGTGGAGGAGCTCAAGGTCTCTAACATCGTCGTCATGGAGGAGAGGAAGAGGACTCCAGAGCCAACCTGTGAAGCTCTGCTGAACTCCAGGCCCAGGAGGGTTAAAGCAGCGCTGGAAAATAATAGTGGCCCCACAAAATATTGACACTTTGGGCCCAATTAGGACATTTTCACTTACTTAGTTACACTCACTTTTGTTGCCAGCGGTTTAGACATTGACTGTGTGATGTGTTATTTTGAGGGGACAGCAAATTTACATTGTTATACAAGCTGCACACTCACTACTTTACATTATAGCAAAGAGTCATTTCTTCAGTGTTGTCACATGAAAACATAATCAGATATTTACAACAATGTGAGGGTGTACTCACTTTTGAGAGATTGTATATTCTAGATTTTGTTAGTCTTTAAATGTGATTTGATTACAATAAGAAGACAAGACTTAATCATGTGACAAGTATTTAGGTAACATTTCTGAAATATGAATTGAACAAAATGCTCACACAGATGGACAACATTCAGAAGTTTCTATGGATCCTGTGATGCACTTTTCCAGCATCA
>NC_060151.1:31344177-31367999 GCF_021292245.1 Micropterus dolomieu
TCCGGGCGCAGCGGGGAGCGGCGGGAGGCCGCAGCACCAAAGAAACCAACTGTGTCAAATTATGAAATGTGGAATCTGTCAGACAGAAGAAGCAGCAGCCAGGCAGGAAACCGAGCGGCGAGAAGAAAAGGAGCTCACCGGAGCCGAGCAGGCGGGTAACAACGGCGGGGAGCGGTACGTTACCTGCGGGTGGTCCGGTTCATGGCTGTCCGTCCGCCTCGGATCACTTGTAACTAAACTCCGCCGGACCCGCCACGTCCACCTCGGCAGAAGAACCCGCCGCCTCTCCTCCTCTCCTCCCCTCTATCACTGACTAATTCCGCTCCCTCCTTCCTTCCCTGCTTTCCTCCCTCCTTCCTTCCTGCCTGCCCACTGGCCGCTCGTGCACACACACACACCCGCTCGGGCGGGTATGTCGGTAACTACGGCAACGGTAGTAGGTGGGTATAGTTCTCAGCGTCGCGCGCAGCACCGATTCACCTCAGTTCCACGAGCGGGTACGCGCGCGACACATTGTTACAGCATCACCACCTCGCGCTCGTTGTGTTGTGCGCGTGCCCCCCCCCCGGGTGTTTTTTTTAGCTCCACGCGCTCGGTGTAGTAAGATAAATGAATGAATAAGCGAGGAGCACGCGCCCCGCTGATCCGGGTCAAGTGGCGATTCGCTGACGTCCCTCCAGGACCGTTAACGTGCTTATTAAATAATGATGCAGCCAGCCGAGATTCTGATGAAGTTATTGATCTGTGCCTCTTCAGAAATGCCAAATTACTGATGAATCCAGGTTCTCAAATATGATAGAATACTTTTAATTTTGGTAAAATCAATATTTTGGGGGTTCATCCTGCTGCTGGGACAAAACGACACATTTCATGACATTTTCTGATGTTTTATAAACCAATCAATCAAGAGAAGACCTGGCAGACTGTTGCTCTACATAACAGGGGCGGCTGTGGCTCAGGAGGTAGAGCGGGTTGGCCGTTAATCGGAAGGTCGGCGGTTCAATCCCTGGCTCCCCCTGGTTGCGTCTCGAAGTGTCAAGATACTGAACCCCGAATTGCCCCTGGTGGCTGTTCCGCCAGTGTTAGTTTCCGTTTGAATGTGTGTGACAGATGTAGTGTAAAAGAGTGGTCGAAAAGACTAGAAAGTACGGAGCATTTACATAAAGATGGCCGACGCCTGAAACTGAGCTGCAGCACGCTGGCCATGACCGCAGAACAGGCCTCGCCATGGTCGACCATAGAAGCTGAGTGGATATGAGGAGCTACAGCTCATACTGAAGGGCCGACATACTGAAGCAGAGCAGGATCCCCTCCCTTCTGAGACAGTATTCCAACACGATAACGACCCCAAACACACCTCCGAGACGACCACTGCCTCGCTAAAGAAGCTGAGGGTAAAGGTGACGGACTGACCTGAACCCTACTGAGCATCTGTGGGGCTCCTCCAACAGAAGGTGGAGGAGCTCAAGGTCTCTAACATCGTCGTCATGGAGGACTCCAGAGCCAACCTGTGAAGCTCTGCTGAACTCCAGGCCCAGGAGGGTTAAAGCAGCGCTGGAAAATAATAGTGGCCCCACAAAATATTGACACTTTGGGCCCAATTAGGACATTTTCACTTACTTACACTCACTTTTGTTGCCAGCGGTTTAGACATTGACTGTGTGATGTGTTATTTTGAGGGGACAGCAAATTTACATTGTTATACAAGCTGCACACTCACTACTTTACATTATAGCAAAGAGTCATTTCTTCAGTGTTGTCACATGAAAACATAATCAGATATTTACAACAATGTGAGGGTGTACTCACTTTTGAGAGATTGTATATTCTAGATTTTGTTAGTCTTTAAATGTGATTTGATTACAATAAGAAGACAAGACTTAATCATGTGACAAGTATTTAGGTAACATTTCTGAAATATGAATTGAACAAAATGCTCACACAGATGGACAACATTCAGAAGTTTCTATGGATCCTGTGATGCACTTTTCCAGCATCACAATTTACCGAAACGTCGGGACGGTTAATGCAGGAACCTCTGGGTCTGAAAAGTGAATCAACTTAAACCTGCGTCCTCTCCAGCAGCCAGCAGGGGGCGACTCCAGCGGCTGCAGAAAGAAGTGTGATTGTATAGAAGTCTATGAGAAAATGTTTCCACTTCTCAGCTGATTTATTCCCTCAGTAAACACTTTCCTGATGAGTTTCTGGTCTCAGTCGCTAGTTTCAAGCCTTCTTCAACACAGCATGATGTTCATTTAGTAAATTATGGTCCCGTTTAGAGGAACAGAGACCAGGAAGCAGGGGAGGCTTTAGGGCGGGGCTACCTTCTGTCCTCATTGAAAGGTTGCCAAGGTAGCGACCCGTTTGTTACAAGCCAAAATTTCACAGTTAATGTGAATTACAGAAGCACCTTGCTAATAACCAAGATCGCTAAATCTACCCTCTTGTCCAAATATGGTCATGTCTGGTTCCAAAAAACCAAGATGGCCACAGCCAAAATGAAAAATACGAGGGTTGTGACGTCACGGCGGCCACGTCCACTCATTTTACTGTCTGTGGGACTGTTGCCTTTTATCGTTTGTTACAACAGCTGTAAAGAAGACTCGTCAGGCCAGCTGGTCGTTGTTAACATTTATTGGTTTTGTTTGAACTGTAACACTAAAAAGTACCCGATCTCAATGACTAAAACATGTCATAAAAATAAAAAACACTATCACCATCATCACATCATCATGGCAGACAGCTTTAACTTGGCGTAAGTGACATTCGGACCGCACTGCTGTGATCAACACGGGGCACAAAATTAACAGTGGATATTCGCTTTCACTGGTTTTAGATGTAAAAAGTTGGCAATTATTCACTCAAAACTGACACTGTACAAAGGTCAAATCCATTTTCAGTGAATTCTCACATTTATTGAAAACGGAAATAAACTTTCCATTTTCTGACTGAAGTTTGAACTGTCCATCACTTAACTTCAGCAATTTTTCTAAATCTTATTAAAAAGGAAAAGATTTGGTTTTATTAGATTGCTTAGTTACAAAAAAAAAGGGCACATTTTTTTTTATCAAAAGTATTGCAGCAAATCCAAAAAACTGAGATGAACTTTCTTTGACAAATGAGAGCAAGTCACTTCATTGGGATTATACAGGGTCACGTTTCCCGATGCCATTTACAAACATACAATCTGCTTAAAAATGATTTAAATGGAAAATAATCACACTTCTAAAAACACTAAAGCATCCCTTTCATCCCCTCATTTGCATCGAACAATAAGATGACCTGGGATCGTTCCCTGAGGAACCCCTGCAGCAGAAACTCCAGCTCTTTCTCTTTGAGCTGACCGTGAAGGGTTTCACTCAGGAACCCGTTTGTAAGGTCCCTCCGGGCTCCCACACAAGCATGGTTAGCTTTTACTGCAGAGCTGACTCCCGTCTTTCACAGCGTAAAAAGGCTGAACTCAAACAAGGTTGTCTTCTCTCCGCACGGGAACCACACAACCACTTTTAAAAAAACACAACATAAAAATCACAGGAGTCGAGATGTGCTCCAATATGTACAAATGAATGTCATCTGAATGCGTCTCAAATAATAACTTTCATGACCTTTTTACAACTACAAACTGACTGACTTTAAAAACGGTCAGAGAGAAATGCATCTGGTGGGATTCTTTATTATGAAGCACTTCATAAGCATTGATGGGAGGGTGGCGTGAGACATTTTCCGATTATTTAAGATAACAAAGTCTTAATTACGAGATAAGGATAGAGCAGTATCTCACAACTTGAAGATAAAGATTAGCGATGCATCGATCCGACTTTATCAGTCGATACCGGTACCTTGGCTTTGGGTATTGGCCGATGCCGAGTACCGATCCAATACCAGTGTAAAATTAATAAGCCGTCTGACTGAAAATATATCGCAAAGCATCATCAAAGTGTGCAGGAAAATTGCAGGCGCAAGTTTGAAGCCTGAAACGCCTCCCTAGGGAGGCGCCTGGGGGAATCTTTACCAGATGCCCCAACCACCTCAACTGGCCCTTTCGACACAAACGAGCACCAGCTCTACGGTCATTTCTGACTGTAATGACTTGGCTTCTCACACACAGAATGCAGGACTAGGATCGGAATTTGAAGAAGGCCCATTAAAACCTGGTTGATCCTAGCCACCCTACGAGGTTCGGACTGTGAAGAAGGCCCGTTCAAACCTGGCTGATCCTAGCCACCCAACGAGGTTCGGACTGTGAAGAAGGCCCATTGAAATCTGGCTGATCCTAGCCACCCAACGAGGTTCGGACTGTGAAGAAGGCCCGTTCAAACCTGGCTGATCCTAGCCACCCTACGAGGTTTGGACTGTGACCCATTCAGTCCTGGTTGATCCTAAACACCCTCTTCGGGCTGTAGATACAGGACGTCAACATGCAGGACAAACAGATTTAGGAATTCATTTGTCCCAGCTGCCATTGGGCTTTTAAATAATTCACTGTAATTCCATTCTATTGTCTTAAAGTTTTACTTTAACTGTGGTCTTCTAACATATATTTCCTTTTGCTTATTTTAACATTGCTTGTTTGTTAGTTGTGACTGTTGACAGTTTTGTGTTGACTGCTGTCTGTACAACAGATTTGCCCCTCAGGGACAATAAAGATATCCTTGATCATTATTTTATGTGTAAGCCAACATCAGGCTCGTCTTAAACATTGCTTCCTAACGTTGTAAAATAAAATGCTGTTAGCTCTCCTATCAAAATGTTCAGGTCTACCGGCGCATCGGGCCCCTTTTCACCGACACCCGATCCAGCTATCTGAGTCAGCATCTGCCGTTATCCAATGTCAATATCGGATCGGAGCATCTCTAATAAAGACTGCACAATTACAAGATTATTTTTCCAAAGAAAATCTCATAATGATGATTTTAGCATTGCTTAAATACAAGCAAAGATCTCCTACTTACAAGATCTGTACCACAGAATTAGATATAAAAACGCCATCTTACACCCATGTAATCTTCAGAATACAAAGCTTAAACACATTTATATAGGATTAGTTTTCATTTACCGGGTCCCTGTATTGTGCTGTGAATAAAACATTTCAGTTTCATTTCTACGCCTGGTTTTTGGTCTCAAACTCACATTTGTCTTCATACTTAACTTTCCCTTTTTGTGTTTTGCCCGACCAGAAACATTTCTCTCTTCTATGGCTTTGTAAACAAAGACAGAAGGAGCACTGATGGGCTAACAGGTCACATGATGCTGCTGCCGTCAGGAGGAAACCTGTCTCTAATATTCACCTTTCTATTCTGTGTGCGTCAGGCAGCAAGAGGTTAATGAAGATTAAGGTTTCCAAATTATAATCTTAAAGGATAAATTCCGTAATCAGTATTTTTAAACCTGGGCCATGTGTCCACATATTGTTGGTGTTGAAATGACTCGTAGGTGCAGAAAGTTTTGAATCTGTGCAGTAGATGCCGTTTTTAAATCTGTGCAGTAGATGCCGTTTTTAAAAATCTGTGCAGTAGATGCCGTTTTTAAATCTGTGCAGTAGATGCCGTTTTTAAACAGGAAACTGAAGCGAGACTTCAGTTTCCTGTTTAAAAACAAAGGGGGTCACCCGGAGTCCCTCGTAGAGATCCTTTCCATGATGTTGTCAGACTCTTGGTGTCACAGTCTGAGCCCGTCGCTGGCAACAAGAAGCTCATTCTGTGGACGCCATTTTGACAAAGGAATACGCTGGAGCATCTACTGCACAGATTCAAAAACCTTTTGTATCTATGAGTCATTTCAACACCAACATCTGTGCAAAAAAGGGGCCCAGGATTAAAAATATTGAAATTAACCTTTAACGGACTCCATCTTCAAACCTGAGAAGCTTATACATTTGCAGTTTTGTGGTTTCTACCCGACAGCATCAGCCGCCGTGTAACAAAAAGCTGAGACGCATCCAACATGAGACAGAACAACAAATAAAACAAACGCACGTTACGGTAGTATCAACGGCCCACGTCTACTGAGGTAACAATGTTTGTGTGGAAAGAGGGGGAAAAAATTTAAACACTTGAAATGTTTTACAAGGAAAATGAGGTATGTGAACACGCGTGGAGGCTGAAAGTGCAATGAACCAGACAAAGACGCTCGGCGAAAAGTGGTTGGGTAATTCAGATGTTAGCGAAGCAGACGAGAAGCTTTAGTTATTTAAGCAGTGTTCAGAGGCAGAAATTAAATAGTAAATTATTATATTATCAAATTAAAGTATGATTTCATGATCCACCCAAATCAAATCCAAGTTTTCATTGCTGATATCTTCTAGCGGTGGTCTGGGTTTGGTTCAACGTCATCTTGTTATTCTGTTTTTTGCTGATGAACGTTCGCCAGCAGCTGTGAACAGGCTTCTTCTATTATTCTACAACAAATCAAACTCCGGCCGCTCGGCAGAGCTTTGGCTTCATATTGCTTAAAACGTTTTGTTCAAAACACATAAAAACAGAATTAAAGTCTCACTAGAAAAAATTTTCAGTTTGCACATTTACAAAAGAATAAAAAACGATGGCTTGTTTGCGCTGAAGCGTCGCGGATTAGGATGCATCACTGATGCATTGATCCGTTATCCGATCCATCCCTCTATCTCATCCTGTTGTACGAATGCTACAGAAGATAAAGCATGTTTTGTACAGAGACTCTCAGCACAAACAGATGAAATTAAAACGCTGCGTCAACAGAGTCTGGTAGTTGTTGGGAGATTCTCCATCCATTGGTCTCTCCAATTAAATGACTAATTTATCATCACTCACGCTGGACCACTTGAATTTCACAGTTATATTTTGGTTTTTAACGAACATACGTGGAGACGTTGGGGTTATATCTTTGACGTCACTTTAACACATTTTACTGGATGGTAAAGTGTAAAAAACATTCTTAAAATTTTGACTGAGAATTTTTGTCTTTTGAGAGCGTGACTTTGTTCTTCTAGGGCAGTAATTCACATGTTTTGAAGAAATCATTCGTTAAATCATTTCAGGGTTTGATTTAATAAACAAAACGTACTGGAGAACATTCAATAATAATGAAGTCGAGTTGCGGAAACCAAGCCAAGTCCGATTTCCATCCTCTACCCTTTTTGTGTATCTGTTTCCATGTCAGGTTCAGGTCTCTCCACGGGTCTGTTTCAGATCATGTCCAAACCTTTAGACCAGTACAGACCTCTAACAACAGGCCCTGAACGCTGGTGCACCAAATGAGTCTTCAGCGTTTTTTAACATTTTATGTATTTGTTGATTACTTTCTTAAATTACTTCATTTCCATTATTCGCTGCTTTTCCCTGTTTTGTACGTACAGCACGCTTAAAGCGCTTATAAAAGATCCGTTCCATAGATATTCGTCATTTCTTTGTCTCATTTATATCTGCTGGATATATGGAAGCTCATTTCTGCTACATAAAAATACAATTGTTTCCTTTATTCCAAAACAATCTGAATTAATTATTTTAATTTATCGTAATTTTTACAAAAAAAACTATGAAATTGTTTTTCCTCACCATAAATAAAAAATTTGGATTTAGTGTCGCGTTATTATGACTTAAAACAAGTGTTTAATATTTGTGTCCCTTTCTCACATTTTATTTCTTCTTCTGGCAGTAATGAGCTTCCGTACAGATCATCAAGAAGCCAGAGAAAATAAACACCAACAATGATTTTCAGCTAAAATAAACGCATGTAGTCTCGTTTATGTAGGTGAGGTATTTGTGTGTTACCATGAGGTTACTGAACCGATCTGGGCTGAAGAACGAGGGGGAGGATGAAGCAAAGACAGAAGGAACCGTCGCAGATTTAAAAACCTCTCTCTCATTTCATCATCAGTTCTGTCTGAAAAGTAGAAACTGTACAACAAAAGGATAGAAACGGCCTGGATTCACATTCAACGAGTCCAAACAATCGACGCCACTGATTAAGTCTGTCTTCCGTTGTTTTGTTTTTTTTTCTTTCAACGAGTAGCGACACAAGGATCCTCCGCAAAGGGCGTCCAAAAATTTTAAATACGACGACAAGAAAAAAAAAACTTAACCTTGGAAACCTTTTTTAAAAAGGAGAAACGTCTTCTAGTTTGTTGAGGAAAAACAATAAAAGAGCACTTTAAAAACAAACGGGTAGAAAAATCTGAAGGTCACGTCTCCCTGTGACAGTGACCGTCCACGCTGTACAGGTCCAACACGAAAAAACACGATGGGAAGGGGGGCACGAAACAGGAAACGAAGCTCCGACTGTCCGGCTGCCGAGGAGACGAGCTTATTGCAAAATCACCTGCCGGGACTGAAATTCACCTGCAGCCTCTGGAGCTCGTTTCCTGGTTTGTAGAAGTTTTACAGAAGAAGAAGGTGGATGTTCTGAACATCAGCTGGGTTCACTTTGATTCCTGTCTGTCCCCCCAGATTACACGTCTGTCTGAAGTTCCTGTTCCAGATCCACTCAGAGGGGTTAATCTGGTCCAGAGTTCGCATGCAATAAAACATCTGCTGATTTCAAATCCTCACGAATCCCTTATTTTGAAAATCCATTCTAGTTTCAGCTTTCAACATTTGTACGTTTTCAAACTTCACAGTTAAAATTCAGGGGGGGGGGTCATTTGTTTGGTTATTTTCTAATAGTTTAAACTTTGTGGGCTTTGATCAGAAATCTCTGATCGTGGAGAAACCCGGGGTGAGATCTGTGTTTTAAGGTTTTTATGTACTTTTTAAAAACAAGAAGCTGAGATTAAAGATTCAAAAAGAGATTCGTCTGAACTGAATGAATGCCGACCGTGAACCAGATCCAAAACAGAACCAGCTATCAGACCTGAACTCCATCTGGCCTCGGGCGCCAATCTACCGTGTGATCTCCAGAGACGCTCCGATTGGTTCTGATGACGAGGGACAGACCGATTTTAGACTTTAGCTGACGAGCGAACACATTATCAAACAGGTTTGCTGGGTTTAACTTCATATCACGTCTTATATTTAGAAACTTTATAAATATCTGAAGTGTTTTTACTGCTGAGTTTTTTGTTTCAGTTCACGGTGTCTGAGTTAATTTATCAGTCAAATCAGAGAAAAGCTCCGTCACTCTCTGCTGTTTGTGTTTTTGTATATCTCAGTAAACGAAATGATTATTTGATCAATGAATGAACAGATCGATTGATAAAGAAAATGAGTCGTAACCCTGACAGAAAGTCCTGTACTGACCCAGCAGGACTACCTGGAGCCAACTTCCTGTTGTATTTCAGAATAAAAGGGTCTAAAATCGCCGTTTGGTTTCTGCTTCGTCTGTTGAAGGTTGAAACTTTTCAGCTAAACTGGTTTCAGGGAACAGCTACTGGACCCAGATCCGGATGCGTTTCCCTTTCATGGTTTCTGGTCTCAGGTGTGTGAATCCTCCTCTGGTTCTGCTCTAAAGGTCTGGACCCGGTCTGGTTTGTGTTGGACCCTGTTTCTGTTTCCATGTCAGCCCAGGCGACTCGCTCGGTCCCGCCGGGTTCAGGACCGGTTCCCGGGGTGCTGGGTCCGGATGTGGCTGCTGAGGCGGGCCGCCGTGGAGAACTTCCTCCCGCACTCCGAACAGCGTGGCGGCGAATCCGAGGGGGTCCCTTCAGGTAGAGAGAACGCGGACGACGTGTCGGCGGCGGCGTTCTCTGCGACGTGAGTCTGACGGTGAGCCTTCAGGAGAGACATCCGGCTGAACCTCCGACCGCACTCCTCGCACTCCGACCACACCCGCCTCCTCTTCTTCTGCAGACACAGACAGAAAACACGAGGAAGTACTCAGATAAAGTATTAATACCACAGCGAACAAATACTGATACAGTCGTTCAAAGTATTACTCGGGTATTAAAGGATTCCGTGTGAGCGAGACCGCCACGCCCTCCCTCACCTTCCTCCCTTTGTCCTCCCCCTCTTCCTCTTCTTCCTCCTCCTCTTCCTCCTCTTCCCTGGTTGTCAGGGGCGACGTGCAGGTCTGGCCGGGCGGTTCGACGCCATCTGTCGCCAGAGCGGCCAGCGTTTCGTTGGCGGCGGCGTCCTCTTCATCCAGCAGCTGAGACGGCAGAGTCAGGAGACGGTGGAGCATCGAGGCTGACGAGCGGCGACCTGAGGACCCTGAAGACAGAGACCCGTTACTGCAGTAAAAGTACTAATACGACATCAGTACAAGTAAAAGTCCTGCATTCAAAACGTTGCTCCGTTTTGTTTGACCTGAATCAGTCGCTGTATCGCTCGTTACAACCTCCAGACGACCGTTAATAATAATGTCATAAAAAATCGAAAATCCCTCTGGTGTGTTTTTTCTCTGAGGTGCAGGATAATGACTGTGGGCTGAACTCGAGTGTTTCCTCACTGCTGAATCCGACTGCAAAGTTTAATCTAACTTTCCCCTGCATGCATGATACACGGCAGACGTGAAGTTTCTCTCATGAATGTGAGACTCTAATGTCAGAGAAGTTTTTTACTTGTAGACTAATCCTGCTACCAGTCAGCTGACTGTCGATGATAAACTCTGGCAAAGTTCCCGACGGTTAGAGTAACCGCGTTCCATAAATAAAAACCGTTTGTTTGTGTCAATAAACACCACGGCCGAAGACTTTTCAGCCGCTCTGAAATCTGGTCGTGTTTTTGTTTTTTTAATAAGAGCGCTGAGGGAAACTTGATGTGATAAAATGACCTTACAGAGAAGCAGGGCGAGTTAACTTTCGCTCTGGTTTGTCTGACTCACTAACAGCTTGGAAACTGAAGCTCTCAGTGTATAAACATGTGCAGCTGTATCTTTACATCATACATCATATTTCACAGGCGCTATGGTGAATTTTGCATGCACCTGCGTACGAATTCTGCTTTTAAACGCTAAAATATTTTGTGAGAATTTGAACACCTGAGCTACAAAACGTCACCACGGGAAGACCTCGTGGGAGCGCGGCGGCGGCGGCGGTCTTTTCTCTTGCTGCACGAAGTTGGAACCTCAGTTCTAAGCTTACAGTAAGCTCACGCAGTCTACCGGAGGTCTTTATTCCCCCGCAGCTCACGTTAAGACTATCAAGTCGGCGAACGGCAGCCGCAGTCATCTCGGTAGCTCGACGCTGACAAACATTTTCCGATTTTATCATGTAATATTAACTTTAATATGACAAGTTAAAACTCACAGCTGCAGAAGAAGCTCTTGTTAAGTGACCTCTCTGGAAGTGTCCTCCTTTACTGTACCAGAAAATAACCAGTAGGTGGTGCTAAACATGAGAATAATCAAGATTAACACGACACACAGATGCGGCACGGTGGTGCAGCGGTTAGCACCGTCACCTCACAGCGAGGAGGATCCGTGGATCGAGGTCTTTCTGTGTGGAGTCTGTCCAGAGACATGCACACAGAAAGGCCCTTCGGTGTGAACGTGTGAATCTGGGCGACCTGTCCAGGGTTCACCAGTGACAGCTGGGATTGGCTCCAGCGCCTTCGTGACCCTGCAGAGTTCACTATACTACTGACTACAGCTGCAACAGTGCTAACCCATAAATATTATTCTCATTACATAGTATTTAAACCAAATAATAACACTAATCAGAATATGAAAAACAACAGTTAAAGTATATAAAAAGTTATAACAATACTTACTCAAGGATTAATTTACTTTGGTAGAGAAATTTTGAATTCAATAACATTTTATCGCAATGAAAGTAAATATAAAAACATTGAGCTGCCAGTAAATATTAATATATGTGAATGAAACTTCTCACAGTTACTATGCTTCATAAAAGGAACAGAATGATGATGTGAAGACGCTCAGCTGCAGATGTTGTCTTCATATCTCTGAACGCATCGTCCAGTGGAGGGCAGTGACGAGTCTCCCAGTGTGAAACCCTCAACACTTTATTTTATACAGTTATAAAAACACACTTTAACTACATTGTTGGCTTTTTATACACTTTTAGATTTATTTATTGTATATATTTTTATGTTTCTCCAGGACTGGTATCTGTAGCCTTCTTTTTTTAATAATATGTCTGTAATTTTATTTTTTCCAAAGATCCTTTATGATTTTTACTGTCATATATTTATTTTTTATATATTTGATGTTTCAAGATATATTTATCTGTATAAATCTGAATTTTCCATCACATTTATATTTTTATAAATAAAAATATTTACTCTAGTTTATTAGAGATAGATATATATAAATATTATTGTTTCTATATTTTTTTTGTTTTTCTTTCTCTGAGATTCGGTGTTTCAGACTGAATTCCCGCCTCCTCCTCGTCTCAGGTGTGAAGTGTTCAGTGAGCGGGGCCCCTCTCTCACCTGTGGGGCTGGCGGGCGGTCCAGGTGAGGGTCCAGGTGAGGGCCCAGGTGAGGGCCCGGTGGCGGTGGTGGCGGCTCCTCGCCTGTTGTTCCTCTGACTGTCTTCGTCATCCGGGGAAAACACCTCCATGTCCTCCAGAGGAGTCCAGCGGGGGTCCAGCTGGGGGGAGGAGGGGGAGGGCTCCAGGGTCAGAGAGGGGGCGGGGATAGGCTGCACCTGCTGCGCCCCTCCGTCACTTAGACCCCGCCCACCACCTCCTCCTCCTCCGAGCTCTTTAATCTGCCAGACGTCGCTGCACCACTTCTGACCAAAGACTTTGTCCAGGATGGGAACCCAGTCCTGAGAGACCGAGAGGACGGGGGGGCGCTCCGGGTCTGAGGGGAGAAACAATTTGTAAGCATGTTTTTGGATCTGTATCACCTCTGACCGCAGTGATGTCACAGCGTCCTGAGGTACACCTGTGCATCACTGCGGCCAGGTGGGCGGGTCGGCGTGTCTGCGGCTCTGCACTCACCGCCTCGCTCCGCCGTCTCTTTGGACGCCGGGACCTCGGCGAGCTCCTCCCGGGCGTCCTCCGAGCCGCTGGGTGACACCGAGTCGTTCTCCGACCCCCTCCTCCTCCCCCCGGCTCCGCCTCCTCTCCCCTTCTCCCCCCCTCGGTCGGAGCTCCGGTCCAGCCGCTCCTCCAGGACCCGCTGCTCTCGCTCCATCTTGGTGATCTCCAGCAGGAGGTCGTCGAACGAAGCCTCCACGATCTTCGTCAGCTCGCGCACAGCAAAGTCCAGGACCTGCTCCATGACGGACTTCAGCTGGTCTGCAGGGGAGACAGGAGAGACCGCCGCCGCCATCATCATCATCATCATCAGCTGTAATTTGTCTAAACAATAAAACTGTCTGCTGGTTTAGAGGTTTACATCACTGTCCGTCAGCCCTGAACGCAGCACAGTCATCGCGCGTGTCTGACCCTGAACAGGCGTTACCCGCCACACGATCGATCCATCGTGGCGTGCGTCAGGATCAAATCAAGCTTTTAATGCAAATCTGAAACACATGAAGTCCTGAACGCAGACTCGCCGGTCTTCAGATTTAATGTAGTTTAATTAATTTCACGCAGCTGATCACAGAACGGGCTTCACGCAAAGACCTCAGACAGCGTGATTAAAAAAGGTTTGTGGCGAGGAGACTTTTCAGCCGCTCTGAAATCTGGTCGTGTTTTTGTTTTTTTTATAAGAGCGCTGAGGGAAACTTGATGTGATAAAATGACCTTACAGAGAAGCAGGGCGAGTTAACTTTCGCTCTGGTTTGTCTGACTCACTAACAGCTTGGAAACTGAAGCTCTCAGTGTAAAAACTCTCCACGTTGTTGTGCTGCTGTGCGTCCGTTCGCTCACTGCTCCTGAGTTTAGTCACATCTTAACGACACATTTTGTTCATTTAAAAATCCGGCAGTCATTGAAGTAGTTGTTAAAGTGGAGAAACTCTGCAGACTCCTCTGTCTTTATGTCAGCAGTTGGGCTCATACAGTTAATAATTAGAAAACAGCTTTGACGTTAATGCACATTTGAGATATATATATATATATAATTATCTAATGTTAAAGCTTGGTGAAATGTTTCAGTACATTTTAGCCCAGCGATAATTTTGGTCTCTTTAATCGTACTTACCGGGAAATATTCAAATATTATTCATGGAGGGAGGGAGGTTATAAGTTAAGGGGGGAACAAACAGGACACGGACATCCAGGAAAGGTTTTTGCATTTCAATCTGTGGAGTAAAAGTAAGAAACAGTGTCAGTGTGGAACTAAAGCAAACATAAATCTGTTTTGTTTTCACGAGTTACAGGGAAACGATCAGTGAGCGTTTATTTTCAGCGCCGTTGTTGATGTTGTTATTTCATTCATTCCTCATAGATGTGCTGCTTTTTTCCTTCTCTATGTAAATAACTGAGGTGCAGGTTTAAATCGCTTTTGCGCCCGGGCCTGCGCCGTACTGGGTTTCCTTTTTGACCTGGGGAAAAAGTGACGACCCCCCCGGTCGACACGGTATAATTCGCACGCTGGTTAGATTATTTATAAGCATTTGATTTGTGGACTCTGGGTGGGAATAAATATGTTTTCCCACTCCTATTCGAATATGTAAAGAAACTGAGTTTCAAAGATTTCTTTTGCTGTAATATAATAAATGCATTTTGTTATTTAAACATTTTGATTGGTTTTAATTACTATTCTGTCTGACATATTTCAAAATAAACATATAAAGTTTATAAACCGGTGACAAACTGTAAAATCGGCTGAGACGATGATTTTAATGGGAAAAAATATTCTGTGTTTTACAAGCAAATGTTTTAGAAAAGACCAAAGATCATTATTTTGTGTAGAGTTTTGGTTCTGGAGCCCAGAGCCTCACCAGGACACGAAACTCGAAGCTGCAATACAAAATGCATTTGAAAGACAAGATTATGTATTATTAGCACAACTGAATAAACATGTGCATTAAAGCATGTTAGTGGATTTTCTCCACTAAATTAGAAGATTTAGAGACATTAACGGTTCACAAATTAAACAAATTATGATACTAGCAATGGAAAAAAAGTTAGCAGCACACAATCTAAACAGGCAGCCTATTCATTCATTTGAAAATATGTATTTTTGTGGGGGTGGTATTTAATTTTATTTAAATATAGGAGTGGTGCATGTATGAAAAAAAGATTTCAAAACTTTATGTATTTATTTTTTTACCCCTAACACTAAAAGCAGTATACTAGCATATTATAAAAACAATCTTCATAGTAAACATTACTTATATTAGAGCAGTAGACTCTGCGAGGTGGACGAGTGATGCTAAAGAGTGCTGAGATGGTAAATGCCAGTTATAATACACCATTTATAAGAAATCATTCATCATTTTCTTTCCCTTCTCAGCTTATTTTCCGACATTCATACATCATAGTTAATAATAATTAATATTGGTGAACACTCAATTCTTCCTGGATATGTTCACTCTAATTACATAATTACTTTATTAAGTTCATATCACATCATCATCAGAGTCCCTGTGTGTGAGAACCGTTTGAAAAAACATTCACTAACTAACAAACTATCTAGTAACTGATGCCAACGTCAGCAGCAAAAGCTGTTAATGAAGTTCCAAAATTTAACAATGCAGAACTTTCTCAATCAAACCTGGAGCCGTTCACAAGAAAGGTTGAACTGAGAGCAACTGGACTTCTTCTGAAACGCCCAGCTGCTCCCGATTCAGCTTTTCTTGGATAAACATGACCTGGATGAATCTTTACAGATGTGTAGGTTTGTCTAACGCTGGAGTTCACTGGAGCCTGAAGATGATCTGCAGTGATGTTTTTAATAAACCAAACATAAACACAGTCATGTGTTCTTTCTTTGTGGAAAAAGTACCTCACATATTTTTGTTGTTGGCCTCTTTAGCGGTTGTACGGTTGCTCCTGTTGACCTGAGTCAATCGTTTTTTTCTTCCTCTCCATGTCAGGTGGGAAACCAAACATTCATACTGTGGTTCTTACTGCTGAATCATTAATAGCTGCTAGCATACAGGCCCGGGCTGGCTGTGAAAGTATCACATTATTATAGCAACTGCTGTATTTATAGTATTATATTATAGTAATTAGTATTATTAATATTATTATCATTTGTAGCCATTTTGCTATAATTACGCTTCACACAACAACTGTAGGCGACCTGAGCTCTTTTCTCCGTGAGAGGGACGAGTTTAGAAAGTTGCGATTTTATATATATATATATATATATATATAAAGATTTATTTAAAATTTAATACAGGACAATCATTGATGGTCACCTGTCTGTTCTACCTGAAGTCATAAAGATTACATTCGTCATTAAGATCAGTTCACCCTGGTGCCACGGGATTACTAAAAGGTAAATCTGATCTGAATTTTAAAACGTGTTTTCAAGAGGAACACTTTCCAACGTAAGGTTGGCCAAAAAAATGTGAACAAGGTAGGTGATAGTAGCTGTTATTGTCAAAAATATATGTCCTCCTTTTAAAAAAAATAGTAATGTAACTACATACACGTGTCACTGAGCTGTGCACATATTGGATAAATTACCAAAAATCGCTTAAAATCACAGTTTATTCGTTTTTCACGCTCATTTTCAATTCAATTTCAACGCCCAGGACTTCCGGGAACTATCTGCGGCCTCCTCCTGCGCTTTAATGCGTCTCCTCTTGCCTAGTTTTTTATATTAATGTCTAAACTGATTAATGTCTATAGCTGTAAAAATAAAACATGAACAACCCTATAATGGTTCTGAGGTCATATTTACAGGGTTTTAGGGGGTGATGCCCAAAACACGCTGTGCCGTCAATGTAAAAATCACTGTGGAGCATCAGAACCAACCAAAGTAATTTCACCTAAACTAAAGGTTGTACTTCCTCCCCAGTAGACTGATCTTTGTTCAGAGATATGGTGAAAATAACGGCCCAATGTGATGTGAAATCACATATTTGTCAACGTCAAATTTTCTTGTGGGAAGACCCTCAAACCCCCCTGACCGTGACCACCACCCAAACATTCATCTGACACTGAAGTGTTAAGCTATTCTAATCATGGACACAAGAGCAACCATACTACGCACAAAAAAACCAAACCGTGCTTCACCTCTGCGGCTCAGTAAGGCAAACACTGCAGATTTCAAACAAACGAACTGCTGCTCTTCAGTGTTTGACTCATCTGTGAGAGAAAATGGAATAAAAGGAAAAAGGGTTGGATCAACGACTCTGATCGCGTGAGTGCTGAGCTGCAACAATCGATTAAATTAAACACCAACCATTTTGATAATCGATGAATCACTTTGAGTTTTAAAATAAGCTTCTTAAATGTGAATATTTTCTGGCTTTACGACAGTAAAAGTATCTTTGGATTTAGGACAAAACGACGACGTTTGGGAAACACCGATTGGCATTTATGATCATTTTCCGACACTTTATAGACTCAACAAGTAATCAAATAACCGACGGATTAATCGACAATAATAATCGTTAGATGCAGCAGCAGTTTGAGTTATAGGGGTTGACACATGAGACACATTTTCACTCCCAAAAATCCTGAAAATAGTGTTTATTCATATTAGAAATGCACCTCTGTGTAACGGACGGGCCTGTTATTCCAAACCCGCCCGCTGCTGCTGACTTTTACAATTTCAAATCTAAATCATCAGGGAGCCTCTGATCCAACCGGCGACCTTCAGATTCTGTAAACCCGTCACACTGATGATCTGCAGACTGCAGAGACTGTGACAGTCGCTCGGTTAAAATCGCCTAAATATCGGCGCGTGAAAAACCGATCATCCCTTCAATCTCCGATCCAATCGGAACAACCCTACCGGTTCCCCTCCAGCGCTCGGCCAGCGTCAGCAGCTGATGCAACTTCACATAAAAGCTTTTTAACGTCCGGCCTTTATTGTGAAGTGTCCCTGTGGTGGGTTTAAAGCTGCAGGATCAGCTGCTCCTCGCCACACAGACGGGAAATGAAGCGACGTGTTAATGTGACATCACTCCATCCATCCCCTGAACAACCTGAACGTGTCCAATCACCAGCAGAGGAAACCGCATTTAAGAACAGTTCTGAGAAGCTTCTTGAGCTACATCTCATATTGTGTCCCGTCTCAAAACAAACCTTTTCAAATAAAACCTCAGCTCCAGCTAAACGAAGACCGGCGCCGAGCAGCGTTACATATCTGGCCTATTCAGTTCTTCGGTTCATTCCCAGTTGGATGTTATTTGTACATAAAGCTCCGTCACAGAGAAATCTGAAACCGGTGCATCTCTAGTACAGAACCAGAGATATAATAAGTGAAGTGTGGGTTTTGAATCAGTCCTCTGGGAATGATTGGATGATCTAGATAAAAGCCGGTCTCTGTCGGTCTCCTCGCGGCTCTACGGGGGTTCATTTAATGATTTACACCAACAGAACCTCCTCCTCTTCGTCCTTTGTCTCCACAGTGAGCAGACGAGGGAAGGGCCCCCTTACAAAGCGACCTCTGACCCGAGCGTGTCGGGGCCGCGGCCTCATTAGCTCCCTGCACGTTCTTCCGGCTTTCTGAAGACGCTCTGCCGGCATGACCCCCACCTTCATGGCTCCTGCAGGAAGCAAAGCGAGCTACTTAGCAGCAAGACGCTAACACACAGCTGATTACAGCCGGGAGCAGCTATTAAATTAATCGCCAACTATCATAATATATCATCGATTAAATCGGTTTAAATAGTGAGCGTCTTCCTTTGTCACCTTTGAGGACGTCCTCTTGGGAAACGCTGATCGAATACTGAATACTCAGGAGCAGCAGAGGCAGTAAATCTGCAGCAGTAGACCCTCTCTGAGCTCTCTTGGTGCAAAGCCTAAGAATAAATCACTTCCCTGGGAAACAGCGGGACGAGCGAGTCGGCAGCAGCAAAGTAATCTTTCCATCCGGCCACTTAAGGCTGACAGGCTCAGATTGTTATTACAAGTGTCTGAGAGCATTATTGAAAGGATCCTTACAGTGAGAGACCTTTTATTAAAGAGCAAGATCCTGTTTGTTCAACCAGAAACAGTCGCTGTTATCGCTCTCGTCAAAGCCACCAGACTCCTTTGACAAATACGGTAATTTTACTTTGCAGAATACGGGAGTTGCTGGTCAACCGCAGCCTTGGTAAGTTTGTATTATGTTGTTGTTTTTGTGTCTTTCTTTGTGTTATCGTGTGACTCAGTTGTTTAAACCCCCTCCCCCCTCCCCCAAGCCACAAACTAACCAATCAAGGCAGCCGTAGACCAGAGAGGTAAAATGACTGTATTTGTCAGTGGAGTCTGGTGGCTTTGTAGGGATCCTTTTCAAAATGTTGTCAGACACTCATAATACCAATCTGGGTGCTGGTTCAGTTTGTCTTTTTCACATATCAGGGCGTGTCTATCATAAAGTACATTTACATATGCAGCGACGCGCACGCAGGCGTGGAGCAGAGTGGGCTTCCCTTCGCCGCCTGTCTGCAGCCACGTTTCACTGCCGCTGACCGCAAACCTGTAAAAAGTTAGTGTCGATTTCTTTAACAAAAACTACGAATAAACACAAAGACGTGATTAAATGTTAACTGTGACTAAAACAACATGCAGCTGAGACCAAAATAGGACTGTAGAGAAACTAAAAACCATAACCAGCACGCAAACATAGAAAACTGCTCAGTCCAGCACTGCATGATGGGAAATGTGGGCCGACGCTGCAGTATTTTAACCCACATTACAAACCTGTAAACTGACAAAATGTAGATGAGTGTATTTATTCTTTTTACTGGGCCTCGCCTTTACGAGCGTGCAGAGATTAACGTGAGAGGGAATCTGATGCTTTGCAGACAACAAAAGAAACGAGGTGAAGTTTGGACCCATTTTCATTCCAATGAGGGTGAGAAAAGAAAAGCCCTGAAGGCATTGCTTCATCAGAAGGGAACGTGGCCATAAAACATCTGGTGAGAACACAAACCAGCAGAGACTCTTCGGAAAGTGAGGCAGGTTTTAAGACGGATTAAGACAGTAGCACGGACGCTCCGCTGAAATAACAGATCGTGGAGCCAAAGATTTGCACTCAGCTTCAACGACCACAAACCAGACCTGAGATCTCTGTGTAGTCCTGGACCTCAGACCTCAGTTCAAGCTTCCACATAAAGACAATTCCCTGAAGAATAAAAACAGACCTCCAGGTGGTCTGGGATCAGGTCTGCTTGCTTGAGTCCAACCTAAAGCTGGAGAAGCAGCGTTTAATAGTTTTCATGCTCCACAAACCTGAAACAAAGATCTTTTAAAATCTGTGCACGGTTCGTTCTTTGATTTAGTTTAAAAACCGAATCGGAAAAATATTGATTTAATGTGTCCGACTTGTGTAGCTTTGTGTGTTGCACTTGAATTACCTGCTGCAGATACACTGGGGCGAGGGCGGTGCCTGAGTAAACTGAACATCAACCAGCGTTTGTCCCTGCATAGAGAAATTTTTGGCGCCGCCCAAAGAGGGTACAGCGAGCGACAAAGGAAGATCACCAGCGCCAAAATGATCAGAACTGGGGGGGAAAAAAAAGCACAAATGTTCCCACGAATGTTTTATAGCCATTTATCCACAGCCGCTGGATTTTACACCTGCAGCTGGCGTCGGATTAATAAAACAGCTGCTGCGCCTGAACGCTCGTGCAGCCGCGTGCGTTACTCGCCCGTCAAAGTCGTGAACCGACCGGCCAGGAGGAGGCGGGACATTAAAAAAAAGGTTGAGACAGCAAAGTTTAGAAATGTCGAACTCGTCGTTCTGGATGCACGGTTTTTATTACTGACGAGTTAATTTGCATAAACAAAGTCTCACCACCATGTAGAGCAACTTTCTTACGCAATAATTTAATGAAAACAACTCACAAAATGAAACTGCTGTTTTGTCCAACTGGAATTAATGTTACAGGCTACTAACGGTACGCTGTGATCTGAAATTATAATAAATACACAAACATCAGCACTAATCACACCTCAGCCACAGCCGTGTGGGCTGATACCAGAGACCGCTGAATCTACAACTATCTGTAGGCAGATCATCCAAATCAGGAGTAACATGTAAATATATTCTCATACTAACATTAAACCTTTACTCCTCCAGGTTGGGGATTTGTTTTCTTAATCAAATGTAGAGATTTCGCTCACTCATTGCCTTTCCTGTACTCATCAAGTTTTAGTTCTTCTCTCTTTATGCTCTTTTTTTAATAAAGTTGGTTGGTTGTTACTCAGTTATTCGCTTAATCCCTCACCAGCAAGATGCAATTTCCACGACAGTAAACAGCCAACGTGAACTGTTATTAGTGAACTCTGCGAGCCGTTTCATCAGTTTGTCTTATCCCTCCTTGTTAAAAAAACCTCGTGTGGTACTAATAAAGTTGCCTTATTCTGGACGTGGGAGTAAAATCGCGCTCAGGTTCAGGATGTGATTGGCCGTCACTGCTGTGAGGTCACCGTGCGTCCCGAGCTCCTCTCTCTCACGCCACCGGCCTGGTTTTTCAGGGAGGGCTGGGGTTTGCGTGTCAGCAGTGTGTGTGTGTGCGTTCGAGTGAGCATCAATGTGTGCATGCATGTGTGAGAGCGAGGCGGCGGCGGCCTCCTTTCTCACGTGTCTCTGCATGTGTGTGCGTGCTGCAGCAGCGGCGGTGCAGCTGAAACACACCCAAACAAAGCAGCGTCTGAACGTGACTGACAGAGTTTGTGATGGAGGAAGTCAGTCCTGCTCTGACGGATTAGTTTCATCTGATCCTCCGCACAAACACTCGCCACGTCACAGGCGTCCCGTAGATTCAAACCCGTGGAAATTATTTTTTAAGACTTTAACTCCTGCAGATGCAACATTCTGCCGACATCGCTGTTTCCTATTAGAGAAAATGATTCCCAGTTAATATTTATAATATTATTTATAATATTTAATCAGAGGAACACCAGCTTTAATTTTGTCAAATTAAAATTTTAAAAACAAATTACGACAAACTCTTGGGTCATTGTGCAGGTTCGAACGTTTGTTGTTTTTCTAACCGATCGCGTGAATCTGCGAGGCCAAATTCTCGGTTCTTCCCTGCTCAGTTCACGCCGAGTCCAAGTCAGGTAGGAAGGAAAGAAGAGAAAGGACTTCTGGGTAACAGCTCAGCTGCTGTGAAGCACAGTCACACATCCTGAGTAATTAAAAACACACATTTCAAGGTCTGCTTGCTTCTAACAAGAAGTTGATTAAAACTGAGGTCCCTTTAAAATGTCTCGGACCAACTCGCCGGCTGAAGGATAACTGGGACTATTTTTCGCCCGCATCTCTGGCTTTCTGAACTTCAGACAGTTGCCCTTTCTGAGTCGTCTTTTCTAACAGCTCGTGCACGGCGAACACGCCGCGGTCCAGAGCGTAAAGCTGAACACCGACGTAAACAGGAACGTTACCTGCGCCGCCGTCTAACATCAGAGTCACACCAGACGGAGTAAATTATAAAGTCGCTCATATTTATGACGTTACGGCATTTATTTAATCCTAAGAAAGGACAAGAAAAAATATAAAGACCTTTGTAAACCAAATGTAATCCTTGTAAGGCCCCGCGGGTCCCCTGGAAACCGCTCAGTATAAACGCAGCGTGCAGTCCTGCGTCTGGATTCAAACATTAAACTTCAGTTCAGTCTGCGGTTTTAAACCAGGTATAAACTGATAATCTCTTTGGGTTTGTTGGTCGGATGAAACTTTACGGATCAATGAAGAACGTGTGTCGCAGCGTCGATGATCTTTGTACTTCTCGTCACTTCGTTTGTTTCTGAAAGAGAACGTGGCGCTCACAAATTTGCAAATATCAAGAACACCGCAAACAAAGCAGCGCATTTTGTTTTGCATATACAAAAACGTGCCTATCAAACAAACACACGACACAATCTAACAGAAACGCACACATCGTTTGCAACCCTGCAAATAAAACAACACATCCGCTGGTTTTGGTTTTTGGCACAGTCTGAATGTGCTGAGGATTTTCTCACAAAGATCTGCAGGACAGCGGATTTCCTTGAACTTTAAATATCATACAACAAAAAGTCTTAAAATAAGAATTAAATATAATTAACACTTATGTGTATTTTAATGATGTCCGCTCTGAGCGCCGGTACCGTAACAGCACTAATAGACGAGCATCAAAATCCAAGCGGCGGCTGGTTTGACCTCAGTGACCTTGGCGTTAAAGGGGGCGTGATGTAAGGAAACTCCCCGTCAGGAAACCCGTTCCTTGCATTTCACACTAAACGACACAGTAACGTTTGAATAAATATGGAGGTCAAGTTCAGTTTGTGCTAAAACTGTCCCGAGTGAAACCGACAGGTGTCAGGTGTCAGGTGGACGACAGAAACGGTCTCCATGACGATCCCACAGCTGGACACCGTGTCCACCGTGTCGCAAAAAAGTGTGCGATTTAATAAAACAGTAAACGTGCGTGGCGCTCTCAGGGCGCGCTGCAGTCTCGCTCGAGCGCGAGCATGATGGCTGCGATCAGAAGATTGATTTATGAGCAGCGTACCAGTAACCTAGCAACGTTCGACTAGTAGCTTCACTACTATATGAAATCATAATGAATGTATTGAATGATGAATACGTCGACAGTGTGACGGAAATCTTTTTTAAATACTTGTTTTTAGTATCACCGTCCGTTTTGTCCTTCTGCATTAACAACTGTTATTAATCTACACTAGTATCCTAAGGTTTCCACAGATGCACCTCGTGCTCCTGAAACCCACCCCTGACCTCTGCGCCCCCCTTCAGTCCAAAACCTGTTAGAACCAAAATGGACTGCGTCCAGACGGAGGCTCGTCGAGCTCGGCCTGAACTAAAACTCTGATGTGGAACAGCAGTCGGCGCCCTCCTGCAGACACGGTCTGGCCTTTGGAAGTTGACCTGGCGACGCGTTCGAGCGCTTCTCCTGGAAGGAAAATCTGACTTAAAACCCGTGAATTTTCACCACCAACCA
>NC_060151.1:31368099-31374650 GCF_021292245.1 Micropterus dolomieu
TTAAACCAGGTATAAACTGATAATCTCTTTGGGTTTGTTGGTCGGATGAAACTTTACGGATCAATGAAGAACGTGTGTCGCAGCGTCGATGATCTTTGCACTTCTCGTCACTTCGTTTGTTTCTGAAAGAGAACGAGGCGCTCACAAATTTGCAAATATCAAGAACACCGCAAACAAAGCAGCGCATTTTGTTTTGCATATACAAAAACGTGCCTATCAAACAAACACACGACACAATCTAACAGAAACGCACACATCGTTTGCAACCCTGCAAATAAAACAACACATCCGCTGGTTTTGGTTTTTGGCACAGTCTGAATGTGCTGAGGATTTTCTCACAAAGATCTGCAGGACAGCGGATTTCCATGAACTTTAAATATCATACAACAAAAAGTCTTAAAATAAGAATTAAATATAATTAACACTTATGTGTATTTTAATGACGCCGGTACTGTAACAGCACTAATAGACGAGCATCAAAATCCAAGCGGTGGCTGGTTTGACCTCAGTGACCTTGGCGTTAAAGGGGGCGTGATGTAAGGAAACTCCCCGTCAGGAAACCCGTTCCTTGCATTTCACACTAAACGACACAGTAACGTTTGAATAAATATGGAGGTCAAGTTCAGTTTGTGCTAAAACTGTCCCGAGTGAAACCGACAGGTGTCAGGTGGACGACAGAAACGGTCTCCATGACGATCCCACAGCTGGACACCGTGTCCACCGTGTCGCAAAAAAGTGTGCGATTTAATAAAACAGTAAACGTGCGTGGCGCTCTCAGGGCGTGCTGCAGTCTCGCTCGAGCGCGAGCATGAGGCTCCACGAACAGACGGCTGCGATCAGAAGATTGATTTATGAGCAGCGTACCAGTAACCTAGCAACGTTCGACTAGTAGCTTCACTACTATATGAAATTATAATGAATGTATTGAATGATGAATACGTCAACATTGTGACGGAAATCTTTTTTAAATACTTGTTTTTAGTATCACCGTCCGTTTTGTCCTTCTGCATTAACAACTGTTATTAATCTACACTAGTATCCTAAGGTTTCCACAGATGCACCTCGTGCTCCTGAAACCCACCCCTGACCTCTGCGCCCCCCTTCAGTCCAAAACCTGTTAGAACCAAAATGGACTGCGTCCAGACGGAGGCTCGTCGAGCTCGGCCTGAACTAAAACTCTGATGTGGAACAGCAGTCGGCGCCCTCCTGCAGACACGGTCTGGCCTTTGGAAGTTGACCTGGCGACGCGTTCGAGCGCTTCTCCTGGAAGGAAAATCTGACTTAAAACCCGTGAATTTTCACCACCAACCAAGCAACATCTTTGTCTTTCCCTTTTTTACGCCTCGGCCCTTTTCTCCTCCAGTCAAACACCGGTTAAACCTCGCATAGGGGGTCCGGCTCCATGTGGGCCTACGACCCCGTCAACCACAAGGCCGTCTCCTGCAGTCTGTTGCTTCTTTGTCCAGGTCTCCACCACGATGGCTGTAAATCTTACTTCATGAGCTACAAGCCTCGGAGTAGAGGCCTCTTTAACTTTTTAAAGCCACGTTTCCTCCTGAACTTGGTCTGTCAAAAGCTTCACACTAACCTCATATCACGTGACCTAACAGGCTGCACAACAGTTAATTATTTACACCCATTATATCCTGCCCCACCTCCATTCTGCTCCAATTAAACCCCCAATTAAAAAGTAGTCCTGACCCAGTTCGGGCTGCCCTCCTTGCCTGCGTGTTGCTTTCGGACTGAGGCTTCAGCCCCTGAACCTTGTCTTTATCACCTGCAGGCCTCACTTCCTCTGCAGTTTACTCATAAACACTAAGCGGCTGCAGAGTTACGCAACACCGCGTTGTGGTGCCGCTGGAGGCCGAAACAGAGGGAGGAGTGCCCGTGTGTGAGTGTTGTGTAACGGGGTGCCTACCCACGACTCGTCCTCTCTGCTCCAGGCGGCGTGTGTCGGTGGACAGGCCGGGCTCGGCGCTGTGCGCTCCGGGGGCGTGGAGCCTCTGCTCGGGCTTTGTTCTGCCGCTGTCCGCCCTCTCGTCCCCCGCCGTCTTACCAGCCTTGTTTTTAGGGGAGCCGCCCCCGCCGACGTCCGCGGTGTTGGCGTTGGCTCGGCCCCGGTTCTCCCGTGACTGCAGCTGGAGCAGGAGCCGCCGGTTTTCTTGCTCCTTCACGGCCGTCTCCAGCAGCAGCGTGTTCAGGCTGGAGCCCACAGTCTTGCTTATTTCCTGGACGGCGAGCTGAACGACTTGCTCCAGCACGGACTCCAGCTGGCCCTGGAAAAACGAAATGTACACGGCGCCGTTCATGTTTTCGCCCCCTCCTAAGAGGGCTCTCTCATTCTTCTGTACCCGAGCCCCCAGCCCGACCCCCGCTGGCCTGTTTCCCCGACGGAAAACTGGGTAAGAATCGGCCCCGGGTCGCTCGGCTGTTCCCGCTGCTGCTCCGGCTGCTGCTGCTGCTGCTCCTCGCCGCAGCGCGCGTGTTCGTTCAGCCCCTTCGGAGAGGCTACCGGAAAGACCCGAGTAGAGGCGCAGCAGCATTTGCCCGCCCACATGTCGTTAGCACGCCATTTTAGCTTTCAGAAAATAACATCAGTCATTTCCCCAAATGTCAGCACAGACTCTGCAGCACGTTATTACACCAAAATACCTTCAAATCACTCGGAACGGAGATAAGAGAAGATCATCTCAGGATGTGAGAGTCACTGGTAGTTGCAGTAAAATCCTCTGTTTAGTGGTGCTTAGGAAGCACTTTTGTTTAGGCTACATGTTCATTTATTAAGTACAACACCTGAAATATGATCTGTGTCGAATGTTGAAACTAACAGTTATTTGCTGATTTACATGATTAATCGTTTGGTTTATTTAAATGCAACATGCTCATTAAGGTTTTCAAATGTCAGATATCCAGTTTACTGTGATCCAATAAAGTCTTAAAAATTGAGCTTGAATGTTGTTATTGTGCTTGAAAAATTGCCAATTAAGTTTTTGTCAATCGATTATTCAACTTCGTTTAAGCTCTGGTAAAATGTCTTAATTAATGGATTTATTAATAAACAACACAAGCTAAAGACATTAACAAGAACAACTCTTGATTTGGTATTCTGAACCTTCAATTATGTTTTTGTGTTTTCATGTGGACAGTTTTTTTTTTTTTAAAAAGGAGGAAAATTGTATATGAAAGTGTATGTTTGGACTATAGTCCTAATAAAGTATTTGATTCGATTATTCAACTTTATTACAGACAGCATCTAGTTAGCTATCCAACGAAGGTTAAAATCACACTTACATCTGAAGGACAGAGGACACTCGTTTGAGGACCACCAGGTGCACATTTTAGACAGAGAAGATGGATGGTTTGAAAGAGGTGTCAAGGAAGCATCTACACCCGGGTGGAGAAGCCGTCATTGAACAGGGGAGGGGGTCTACGCCACCACTTATCCCCCACTTACAATGCTGTCCTTTCATCACTTCCCAGGAAACTCAACAAACGTAACCTATTGGCCTCAGGTGAAGATACCAACGATGGTCGTTCAGTCTTGGCCTCAGGTGAAGATACCAACGATGGTCGTTCAGTCTCGGCCTCAGGTGAAGATACCAACGATGGTCGTTCAGTCTCGGCCACCGCTAGTCCTAACGACTGTAACGACTGTCGTCACAGCAACCAGGAACACTAACGAACCGGCGGTATCGATGACCCGGGATAACGACCCCACTGAGATGTCTATGAAGATTCTCAGTCGTCCAGGTCAGGAAGGTTAAAATCAAGGGCAACTGGATCTTCAACCGAGTCCAGTTGCCCTTGATTTTAACCTTCGTTGGAGAACTATGACCTGGACGACTGAGAATCTTCATAGACGTTGTAGTTTATGGTGGCGGTTCACGGTGACACGATTGCGCCGCTCATGACTTTTACAACTAAGTCAATAAAGCAGCCATCTTTATTTAATCCCTCGTTACTGACTCAAGTTCATTTCTTTGTCTTTATGAAACAGAGTGAAGAGTGAATTTTGACTCTACGTATGTTTGTGGATTGTGTTTTAGTTGTATCTGAGTCTTTGTGGTGTTCATGATGTGAAGGGTCCACAGCTAAAGGACTTGGACTTTCTGTCGCTCTCAGCACGGACAGTCTGAAATCGTCTCTGTGCATTTGAACTCAGTGAGAAGCTGCTGTGCTGCCTTCACTGCCCTCTGTTCCCCTGAGCGTCCTGTCAGCTGATCCTCTGGGACTCTGCTGCTGTCCTCTCCTCTCTCCCCCGGAGACAGAACAAACGCTCACATTCAGGCGGGGAAGACGTTCCAACGGCCAGGAGCACTAACGAACCGGCGGTGTCACCAGCAGCCAACCAACAGCTGGGACTCCTGAAGAAGCCTGGATGGGTGAGAGACGAAATGTCTTCAACCAAGTCCAGCTCACGAATCATTATATCACGTTCACGCGTGAGGACGACATGTTTGCGACAGGTGAGGTGTACGATCTGGGTGCAGCAGCGGGAGTGCGTCGTGCGTGCAGAGGGCCGCGCCGCGTGAGGCGATCTGTGTGGACACAGAGCTGTGAGTCAGCAGAGCTTCAGACTGGATCTGAGCCCGATCAGCAGACCTGATCCTCCCACTCACTAACAGCTGGACTTTAGCAGCAGAGAGACTCTGCAGTGTTGGTTTTACACAAACAGATCAAACAAAATGATAATGATCCATCTGGACTCCACGCTCTGTGTCATCACACGCTGACTGAGTTTCTCATTCTGTTGAACCATTTCCTTTCTTCCTTTGTTCACTTTCTGTTTCACCGTCTCTGGATTCTGAGAAAAGAGTCCTGAGAGAACTTCAGCTAGGATTTTATAAATGAAACTGGAAACTAGGCAGAGATTACATTAAAGAAGCCGTGTGGTAAAGAGCACGCTGCAGCCGGGTTTGGATCAGTGGCGGCTCATCCTCACTCAGAAGCTTTGAGCGAGACGTTTCTGTGGCTGATGAACTTCCACGCCGTCGCTGTGTGAGGACGCCTCTGGACAGACGGCGGCAGGGAGAACAGGCCGCTACGTTTTGTGACAGCGGATGAGTTTGAAATATTCCCGGGAGGAGCGCAGCCCGGGTAACCAGCTCCTCCTCCTCCCCCCCTGCTGTTCGCTGCCTGACTTCTTATTGATCCCTCAGATTTCGGCCACCTTTAGTCTCAACCCACGTGTGCTGTTACCGCCAGGTGTCGCCAAGTCAACCAGGAAGGATGCAGCTTTTATTGTCTGAGCCGCTGAACTGTGTGCTGAGTCTAAACCAGGTGTTCAAAACGTCGACCAATCGGTGCTTCCGGTGTGTTCGGACCTGCAGCGGCAGCCCACCAGCTGTTTTTGTTGTTTGTGTTCAGGCCTGTTTGTTGTTGTTTATTCCTGTTTGTCAGTCACATGACTCGTCTGCCCAACAGAGGCGGAGCTCTCTCCAGCTACTGGACGCTTTCCCTTTCCCTGACTGTTCCTGCAGCGCCCCCCCCTGGACAAACATCCCACGTTACATAAAAAACACAGCTGACGGCAAGACTTGAACCAAGTCCAGGTGTTTCCACTGGACTGAGCAGGGTCACGTACAAACTGAGACGCTGCTACAGCGGGTGTGATGTGCTCCTGGGTCCCCTGCTTCCCCCTACGTGATGCCGGCCCCCTCAGATCAGCTTCTACGTCGGGGACTCTGGTCCCGTGTAGACAGTCCACAGCGGGCCATGGAGCCCCTCATTGCTAGCATGTGTTGATGAACCCCGTCAGCGGCAGCTCTGAGCCTCCGGCGTGATTACGGGTCGGGTCACGTCTGATATGTACGGGTGGGTCCAGAACTGCTTTAGAGGTTTGAGCGTGAGGCGTGAGCTGCCGAGCGTGAGCTGCCGAGCGTGAGCTGCCGAGCGTGAGCTGCCGAGCGTGAGCTGCTGTGCTCCGTCTAAATTTAGCAGCTGCAGCACGACAGTAAATCTCTGAGGACAGCACATTTACCGTGTGTGTGTGTGTGCGTTAGTGTGTTTGTGTTTGTGTTAGTGTGTTAGTGTGTTTGTGTTTGTGTGTGTTTATGTGTGTGTGTGTTTGTGTGTTAGTGTGTGTGTTTGTGTGTGTTTGTGTGTGTGTGTTTATGTGTGTGTTTGTGTGTTAGTGTGTGTGTGTTTGTGTGTTTGTGTGTGTGTGTTTACGTGTGTTTGTGTGTTTGTGTTAGTGTGTGTGTGTTTATGTGTGTTTGTGTGTTAGTGTGTGTGTGTTTATGTGTGTTTGTGTGTTTGTGTTAGTGTGTGTGTGTTTATGTGTGTTTGTGTTAGTGTGTGTGTGTTAGTGTGTGTGTGTGTTAGTGTGTTTGTGTTAGTGTATGTGTGTTTATGTGTGTTAGTGTGTTAGTGTGTATGTTTATGTGTGTTTATGTGTGTGTGTGTGTGTGTGTGTGTTAGTGTGTTTGTGTTAGTGTATGTGTGTTTATGTGTGTTAGTGTGTTAGTGTGTATGTTTATGTGTGTTTATGTGTGTTTATGTGTGTGTGTGTGTTTATGTGTGTTTATGTGTGTGTGTGTGTTTATGTGTGT
>NC_060151.1:31374670-31388248 GCF_021292245.1 Micropterus dolomieu
AGGTGAAGATACCAACGATGGTCGTTCAGTCTCGGCCACAGGTGAAGATACCAACGATGGTCGTTCAGTCTCGGCCTCAGGTGAAGATACCAACGATGGTCGTTCAGTCTCGGCCTCAGGTGAAGATACCAACGATGGTCGTTCAGTCTCGGCCTCAGGTGAAGATACCAACGATGGTCGTTCAGTCTCGGCCTCAGGTGAAGATACCAACGATGGTCGTTCAGTCTTGGCCACAGGTAGTCTTAACGACTGTAACGACTGTCGTCACAGCAACAAGGAACACTAACGAACCAGCGGTATCGATGACCCGGGCCAACGACCCCACTGAGGTTAAATAGCTGAGTTTCCCTGCCAGTCAGTCAGAACTGAAGAAGTCCTTTGGATGAGGGACGAAACGTCTTCCAGTATCTTCAACCGAGTCCAGTTGCCCTTGATTTTAACCTTCGTTGGAGAACTATGACCTGGATGACTGAGAATCTTCATAGACATCTAGTTAGCTAGTTTTAACTACTTTATATTCTTAGCTAGTTTAACTACTTTATACTTTATATGGTTAGCTAGTTTTAACCGCTTTATACTTTATATACATATACATTACATTACTTAGCTGACGCTTTTATCCAAAGCCACTTACAATTGCTAGACTATATTTGTCAGACGCCTATGGAGCAACTAGGGGTTAAGTGTCTTGCTCAGGGACACATTTGTACAGTTAGGTAGTTTTAACTACTTTATATACAGTTAGCTAGTTTCAATCACTTTGTATACAGTTAGTTTTAACTACATACAGTTAGCTAGTTTTAACCACTTTAAATACCGTAAGTTAGTTTCAATCACTTTGTATACAGTTAGTTTTAGCTACTTTATATACAGTTAGCTAGTTTTAACCACTTTAAATACCGTAAGTTAGTTTCAATCACTTTGTATACAGTTAGTTTTAACTACATACAGTTAGCTAGTTTTAACCACTTTAAATACCGTAAATTAGTTTCAATCACTTTGTATACAGTTAGTTTTAACTACATACAGTTAGCTAGTTTTAACCACTTTAAATACCGTAAGTTAGTTGCAATCACTTTGTATACAGTTAGTTTTAGCTACTTTATATACAGTTAGCTAGTTTTAACCACTTTAAATACCATAAGTTAGTTTCAATCACTTTGTATACAGTTAGTTTTAGCTACTTTATATACAGTTAGCTAGTTTTAACCACTTTAAATACCGTAAGTTAGTTTCAATCACTTTGTATACAGTTAGCTTTAGATACTTTATATACAGTTAGCGAGTATTCAACTTTAAATACTGTAAGTTTTAACTACTTTATATTCAGTTATATATAGCTTGCAGCTATTAATGATTCACAGTCTGTTGATGTATGTGGAAATATTAGATAATTTGAGGCATTGAACAGTTATTAAATGAAACATTTAGAGTTTAAATCACTTTTGGTGGAACTGTGAACAACTCATAAACATTTGAAACATGACAAGGAAGTTCAACCAGAGTTGTTTTTCTGTAACCACTGTTTTAATTTTCAGTAATGTGTTGTATATTATTTCCCTCTGAGATGTAGTGGAGTATAAGTATCAAAAAAATGGAAAGTACCTCAAAATTCTACCATAATTGAGTAAATGTAGGCAATAGTTTCCACCACTGGTGTTCAGTCGGTCACACAGGTTTGCATTGTAAATGAGATGGGGTGTTTCACAGTGACTCTTATAATATCTGAAACAATAACTGCCCTCATTACACATTTACCAAGTATCCGGTTTCAGCCACGTTAACATGAAACCTATTATGTTAATTCCTAAGGTCCATACATTTTATCAGTGTATAAGTAATACATTTACTACAGTATGGATCTTCAGGTTTGTCCCTCCAAACAGATTAGGAACTCCGTCACCACATGACCGATAACATGTTCCACATGCATTATTATAGTCTACACTGTAATCACTTACTGTCGTGTAACATGATTACAGTCTACTAAACCAAAGGCCAATGCCCACACACTTCCTGCTTAGTTTCTGTTCCACTTACCCTTTGTTGTTCTTACAAAGATAAAAGACAAATAATTAGCATTGAAGAACTTCAGGCGTTAAAATGCTCAACCCTTACAAATTAATGCATCACATAATAGAAAAACACTGACAGGATCATTTTACTGCAACATGAATACTTTTACTTTAAGAATACTTTGAGTATTTTTCAGCATCATGTTTTTGTGTCTATGTGACTAATTGTGACAACATTTTTTAAAACCGTTCCAGCATTGAGGGAGCGCGCTGCAGTCAGTCAGTTAGGGCTGCAACATAGGGCTAATCCTTTGCGTTAAAGTACATCCACTAAAGTGCTTGTTTTTGCCACCGACAGGCTCAGATTGTGATTACAAGTGTTTGACAATGTTATGGAAAGGAGCCCTACAGAGAGTAAGATCCTTTTTGTTTAACCTGAAACAGTCACTAAATCGCTCTTTTCAAAGCCACCAGACTCCATTGATAAAAACAGTCACACAATAACACAAATAAACAACCTGACCAAGGCAGCAGCAGACCTTCAACTCCCTTTTACTGCAAGGTAAAATTACTGTTTTTATCAACTGTGTCTGGTGGCTTTGACAAGATGTAGTGACTGTTTCTGGTTGAACAAAAAACCTTACTCTTTCAGAAATAAACAAAGTCATACAATAACACAACAAACAACAAACAAAAACAACATTTTGCTGATCATCGGCTATACACACTTTTGTTTTTAATGCAAGACTTGTAACAGAGTATTTGTACACTGTGGTATTGCAACTTTTACTGGATCTTCTTCCACTTCTACATGTATGAGGTAATCTATAATCTATAATAACAAGGGGTTGGACAGCTGCCCTGAGAGATAGATAATATGGTCCTGCTGCAGCAGCCTGGCTGTAATGATCTGTTATCATGCATCTGCAGTGGCCGTAATCACGGCTTTGTTTGGGGCAGTAAAATCCTGACTCATCGGCATTACATCACTGTCAGCATCACGGAGTGTCAGCAGCGGAGAGAGGAGGGGGTGCAGCTCTGCTTTGTGTCCGCGGAGGCAGCGGCCTTCTCCGGCTCTGATTGAACGGCACGCCGCAGCAGAGGGACACTCCCCCCAAAAAATCCTACGCGTTTGCTCCAGGCGCTACGGTAACTGGAGCAGCGCCCGAGCCCGCTACGTCAGAGGAGGGCGGAGTCAGCATCATGATCGATTTACTCTTTTTTGTTTTGAGGGGCTGAAAGAGCTGCACCTGGCCTGGACCACACGCCCCCCTTTCCCCGCGGCCTTCGCTCCCTCTGCTGCCGCCTGTGTGAAGCCTTGAGGCGGCCTGCAGCTCCAGCAGCGGCCCGCTGACTGGCTGGATGTTTGCTACCTGGTTTCCGTTTGCAGGCCTGTGCTGTGAATCTAACATGTGCGTGCAACACTGTTATGTCACCTTAGTGTGTTTACACGACATGCTCGTGCGGACTCAGAGATGAGTGGGGAAGTGGTTTCTATAGTTTCCTTCTGATTCATTTGGTTTGCACGCATCCTGACTCAATCCTGTAAAAAGAAACTCAAACGCGCTGTAATCATCACAGCTGCCTTACTGTGCAGAATTTAGTGCTTGTAATCTTTGAGGCTAGAGGGCTGGTTCTTTCGATGACCCATTAACTGTTTAAATCCTTTTTAATCAATACAAATTACAAAGAAACAGCAAACAATATTTATTATGAAGTGAATTTATTTGATTGACATTTTGCCTGCACACAAAATAGTTCTGATTTTGATCCTGAGGGTTTGTATAACCCTGCACATTTCTGGTTTTGGTGTATTGCAAAGACTGTAAATGGTGTATTGTCAAATTGTAGCCCTCTATATGGAAGCCAAATGCTGCCAGAAAAAGAAAATAACTTTTATAATGACAAAATGAATGAAAAATGCTCATAGTACGTTAAAACTTATATACTTCATATAGGTCAAAATTAAGATCTTTTAATTTAATATAATAAGACAGTAGCTCCATATTATGAGATAATAACATTATTATGAATGAGAAGAATGTCAAAAAATTTATATTATTACTTATGGAGTAAAAATATGAGACAAATCAAAATTATGGTATAGTAACATAAATCCGACTATATTTTAATATTTAAAAAATATGTATTTTCAAGTCAAATTTTAAGATAAGATTAGATTTTAACATAGTCAAATTATTTATGTATTGTTTATTTAATTCCAGAAATAGTTTGAAGCTTTTTGTTTTTTAAGATCTCAGAATGAGAAATCAGAATCAGAAATACTTCATGGATGTATTTTTTGAAAATTCTTGGAAAGGGAAGGGGACATTTGTCTCTGCATTTAATTCATCCTAATTAGGAACAGTGGGCTGCCTTCATACTGGGAGCAGTTGAGAATTAAGGGCCTTGCTCAGGGATAACTTCAGCAATGGCTCATGCTGGACTTGATCTGGCAACCTACCGGTTCTGACTGAGCTAATGTCGCTCATCTGCAGTCCCTCACAATTAAAACATGCGACAGAACAGCACTAAAAACAAAGACGCTTAATACAGAGTTAAACAGCAACAAAACTAATTTAGAGAATACACAAAGCACAGATATTAATATACAGAGCAAAACAAAGTTGAGTAACTTTAATCGTGACTTTCATCAAAACTACTGTGTTTTTAAGTCAGAGTTATGAGGTTTGGATCACAGACAGTATATAAGAAGTGGACGTAGTCACCGTGACGTCACCTAACGGTTTGTGGACTGCTGTTCTGAAGCCTCGAGTTTGGCATTTTGGCCGTCACTATCTTGGTTTTTTGGAACTAGACGTGACCATATTTGGACGAGAGGGTGGAGCTAGCTAGCTTGGTTAGGTATCAGCATCTGTAATTCATGTTAACTGTGACATTAGCTGGGATGCTAATTTTGGCTAGCGACAAACAGCCTTAAAACAAAATGTACTTACTGTAAAAAACGAACAGCCGACTCCTAATAAGCTTTTTCAGCAGCGCTGGTTAAATGTACACAGAGCAGCGGATACGAGTCGCCTCTATCCTGATTGACATTGCTATGATAACGACTTGTCAATCAGCTTGTAGTCCCGCCCTAAAGCCTCCCCTGCTTCCTGGTCTCTGTTCCTCTAAATGGGACCATAATTTACTAAATGAACATGATGCTGTGTTGAAGAAGACTTGAAACTAGCGACTGAGACCATAAACTCATCAGGAAAGTGTTTACTGAGGGAATAAATCAGCTGACAACATTTTCTCAGAGACTTCTAGACAATCACACTTCTTTCTGCAGCCGCTGGAGTCGCCCCCTGCTGGCTGCTGGAGAGGACGCAGGTTTAAAGCTCTGCAGCATTGGCTTCCTTTTTCACAACCCGGAGCTTCCTGTTTGGTTTTATTTTGGTCAAAAAGTCACAATTAGTCTCAGACTTTTTGACATAATTTGACCAACAAACCACCACCGAGTTTTTTATTTAAATCATTCTTAATGTCTTTTTTTTTTTGCCTTGGCTGTAAAGTAATTCCATACTTATTATATTATATATTATTATGTTATTGAAACATTGTGTCTTTAAACTCGCGCTGACAGGTTTCTGTGAGTTCATATGAACCCATTTACTGTTTAAAAACTTTACTTTTAAACTTTTTACATTGTGTTTTGTTGCTGCATATGTTACTTTTCTTTTTACTTCCGCCCAGGGATCGCCTTCCTAAATTAAACTGTGCAGAGGGGAGAGCGTTTGACCTTGAGCTGGAGGTTTTGGCTGACGTGGATGCAGCGAGTCAGCCTTCTTCCTGCAGCAGAGGGGCCCTGGCAGCTCTTATGTGGCAAGTGTGCCGGTATAGGCCTACACAGCCCCTGCTGCGGCCAACCCTATAGGCTGCTCCTACAGAGATTACATTGTCTCTGCCTTGGATACCAACCCTTCCTTAGGAACGCTTGTGTTTAGGAGGGCGGGTGGACGTGCCCAGAAATTACCCAGAGGAAAAACACATGACGCCTGAAGGGGAAGTTATAAAGTGGATGAAGGAAAAGCTTCAGCCTGACTGACTGTAGTTTGTTTTCTCGCTGTAGTGAAACTGAAGGTTTGTTAACACAGAAACAGAATTCACAAAGCAGGAATCTCAAAAGACAGAGTTACCAGTTGCATTATTCACCGATATGTCAACAAGATGAATCCAAGCTGATTTAGGTGTTGAGTTCACCTGTGACCAGCGGTGGAAAGTACATTTACTGAAGTACAATTTTGAGGTACTTGTACTTTACCCAGTGTTTCCATTTTATACTACTGCGAGAGAACGCGCTCATCTTTCTTTTGGGACTTGAGCTGCAACGATTAGTAGATTAATTGATTAGTTATGTCCAGTGATAATCGATTAATCACAAAAATGATAAGATTCCAGCTTCTGAAATGTGAATATTTTCTGTTTTTTTTCCTCCTCTATGACAGTAAACTGAATATATTTGGGTTGTGGACAAAACAAGACGTTTGAAGACGTCACCTCGGGCTCTGGGAAACACAGATCGACATTTTGCATAATGTTCTGGACCTCCCAACTAGTCCATAAATTGAGAAAATAATCGTCAGATTATTATCGCTAATGAAAATAATCGTTAGTTGCAGCTCAAATTGGGATGTTGGGGGGGGGGGGGGGGGGGGTGCCCGGGAAGCCTGATATCTGATTGGCCACCCCAGCAAAGACGGATATTTCATGTGGGGACATTAAAAATGTCTCCCAGAAGGAGATTTTTTAGAAATAAAGTCTCTGAGGGCCTGAAAAGAGTAGGACCAAACGACTGAGAGGCATATGAGGGGGGACGACATGATCTTTATATAGATGTTGACAGACAACAGCAGTTAAATTTAATTGTTTTGATCAATATAATTGGTGAGGACAATTCAGTAGTTGCTAGATATTGGTAAGGACGTGTAGACACAGGTAACGAGGGATTTGAACCCAGGTCTCACTCCCAACTCATCACATACAGACACATGGTCAAGACCCGTTGGCCGGGGATCCCCTTAATGTCATAGTTCAACGCACTAGAGGAAGCCGTGTAGCGTCTGTTTTCAACGCTAAAGGTATGAACAGAAATGTCAAAGTAAGGCGATGGTTGGGTTGGACACAGGGCCAGAAACCGGACCAGGAGACCGGTGTTCGATCCCCATGTGAAATAAAAAGTCCACACTGAATGTCAAGTTAAGTAGGTTTCTTAAGTACCATAGGGGAGAGCGGGGTGGGGCCCAACTTACCCCTCATATGGGGCAAGTTGGGCCAAGAGTTCACTTTTTTTTTGAAAAGCCATATTATGAAAACTACATTGATTATTCCCAGGGATGCACCACTTCCTAAAATATATGCAGAAGTTACGCAAGTGATGTTACTGAACTTAGGTAAGTTAAGTGACGTAAGTAACATTGTTATTTTAATCCAAATCATGACCGTTACCTGAACCTAACAAAGGAGTTTTGATGCCTAAACCTAACCGTTAAAAAGTGAGGATGTGTTGGTATTTTTGAACATACATTGTTTTGCATGTCGCCACTTTTAGAGGAACAATCAAAGATGAAAGTTTGGAAGCCTTGTTTTACCTCTTCATGGTGCCACTGCTGTGCTGCGATTGATCGGTTTATTTATCTTTTAAATGAATGTTTCAAACACAGACATTTAAGAAACAGTAAAGGTCGTGTTATGTTAATTAAGGTAGATATGAGTGGTGGAGACGAGTCTGTGATTCACTACGTGGGATAAAACCATCGATTGTTGCGTCTGTCGGGTCAGGTGACACCACGCAGTCTGAACGCCACATTAGTTTCATAGTTTTCTATAAAACTTGCCATTAAAGAGCCGACTCAGCTTGTTACCTTAAGACAACCAAAAGAAATCAGGGTTTTTGAGGAGTCCTGTGCAGGTCAACATGAAATGTATCACCACGATCACAAAGAACCAGTCCTCCCCAGAGAAGCAGCCGTACAGGTCGATCATGCAGCAGCTTATTACGACCCATATTTAGGTTTCTGTTAGGCCGCGACCTCTAGTGGCAGAAGACGTCAGGTGACATGGTTTAAAGAGCGACAGAGTCCTGTAAGAAGGTAGTGGGGGGGATGAGTCAAGTAAACTCAGGACTTTCACTCAGTGGACTGAAGTTCGAGTTTGGAACAAAGCTGAATGTTTTATGTTCGTTACGTCATGTAACTTAAGGTCCTGTCTGCCCGTTGCTGGCCGGATATTTAAACCGTGTTGGTCTGGGACACTTGACAATCACTGATCAGACAGCATGGGGATTGCACAGGTGTGCCTTACGCTGGCCACAATAAAAGGCCTTAGTCTGGCCACAATAAAAGGCCACTCCAAAATGTGCAGTTCCATCACACAGCTCAATGCCACAGATGTCACATGTTTTGAGTGAGCGTGCAGATGGCATGCTGACTGCTGGAATGTCCACAGAGCTGTTGCTCATGAATTGAATGTTCATTTCTCCACCGTAAGCCGTCTCCAAAGGCGTTTCAGAGAATTTGGCAGTACATCCAACTGGCCTCACAACCAAAGACCACGTGTAACCAAACCAGCCCAGGACCTCCACATCCAGCATCTTCACCTTCAAGATGGTCTGAGACCAGCCACCCGGACAGCTGCTGCAACAATCGGTTTGCATAACCAAAGAATTTCTGCACAAACTGTCAGGAACCGTCTCAGGGAAGCTCATCTGCGTGCTCGTCGTCCTCATCGGGGACCTGACTGCGCACAGCCATTGAAGAGGAGAGGACCAACACTCCACAGGCCACAATCAACAACCTGATCAACTCTATGCGAAGGAGATGTGTTGTACTGTGAGAGGCAAATGGTGTTCACACCAGATACTGACAACAGGCTGCTGAGGACGTGTTGCAAAAACACGCTGCTCTAGGCGCCTACCTTTGATTCATTACCACCAAACAAACTGACAGAAAATCACAAAGACAATAACTCTGCAGCATTATGAGACAGAAACTACTCCAGCAGTAGTTTTGTTTCCAGCTGGTATTTCAATAGAAACCCTGAGTGCAGCTCTCGGGCGTGAAGCCCAGAGCTAAAAACAGCATCACGTGGGAAAACTTGTTATTGATTTTGTCTCGGTGCCCAGTTTCGCCTCTTCGCGCTCCTGCAGCTTCAAAGTACAATATTTACACTTTTAGCTGAAAGACTGAATTTGAAAAAACAAAAAGCTACAGGATATATCTCTGGTGATATTACTGTTCAGACTCAAACCAGCAGTGAACGGATCTCCTAACAGGTCCCGTGTCTTCTTCCTCTGCGCCAAACAGCTCCATTGTTGTGCACAAACTATTAAAACCCATCAGTGAGCCTCAGACCCAGCAAGTCCCGCTCTGCTGCGCTGTGATTGGCTACTACTCGTCCTTGTGATGGGATGCAGGATCTCAGGTGCTCCCTCTCCTTTAAACGAGCATTAAATTCGTCTTTTTTATGAAAGAGGAAAGATATCATTAGTTACTTCAGCAGTTTTTCCTGTTTAAATTAAAGATTAAGTTAAGATAATAAGCACAGCGTTTCTCCAGATAAAATAACAAACGCTATATAAACTGAAATGCTGTCATTTTAAATTGTTAGCTTATACAGTTCTCTATCCAACACATGGTTCAAGGCTGAGTGTTCATTAAATACAGGTAATGATAAATGGTTATGAATACATGATCTGCTGGAAAGCAAATGTTAAATGAACAAGGGGTTAAACAGAGTTAAACCTCGGGGGAGCAAGGCGGCTGCAGTTTTCTGGAAGTACTGTCCTTGTATGTCATTCACCCAAAATGGTGGCCCCCTTTTTATACAGCAGGCTAGGCATGATCTCAGGTCTGTGGTTCTCAATATAAAAATATTTGTTCTAATCTTGCACGCTCTACGGGAAGTAGAACGTGTCCAACTTGACAGCAGTGTTTTTACCCGCAGTCAAGTCAGAGGAAGTCGGCCGTAGTCATCTGAAACACATTTATTTTTAGATTATCTTCAACTTCAACTTTGTCACTATGAAATAAGGGACAAAAAGTGGCCTGCTGCAGGAGTGCACGAATGGTTTTGTGTGAATATACAGTGTCTTAATTAAATATTTGGTAGGTTTAATAATACTTTATATACAGCAGGAACCTTTAACACAGTCCTTTAATTAAACCACAACCTGTTACCTTTAATATCTGTCTATTACAAAACACTTCTGGCTCTTGCACTGTTGGTTACAAAAGGTTATCCCCTTCATGTGACAAACTAAAAAGAAGATAGCTACTTGTGATGTGTTTTATTTCCAGTTCTTGCTTTTTCAGGCACTACAGAACTCAATGAATACCCTTTGCAGTTTCATCACTATCTTCATAAAAGTTAAGTAACGTGCACCGCACTCCATCAGACAGAATAATATCTCACGCACCCTGGAAACATCTTTCTGTTTCCATTGTTTGAGTAAAACACAGGCTCACCTTCAGTCGGGGATCATTCAGGATATCCCGCACAGTCTTTGGTCCTAACACATTCACTGTGATCATGTCAGCTTTCGTTCTTAGTGCATCTTCTTCACAACATTTGAGTCATAAATCTGTTTAGCTTAACAGGGCAGTCGGACTCCATGTTTGACAGTGTGATACACGTACGAGGCTTCACTTGCCGCTATTTTGTCAGTTTTCACAGTAGCTGCATTGAACGTTACTTAACGCATACTGAGGCGCGTGAGGGGTGGCAGTGATTGGATGATGACAGGTGTTGTGACCATTGCGAAGTGCCGCGATCAGCACTGCTGCTGTTGTATCAGTCAGCGGTTAGATCAGCGTAGTAGTTAAAAAAGGTCACGTATGGGACAAATCAATTAGGCCTAATATAAATGACATCCTGATACGGGACAGTTGGCAACCCTATCTTCAACCTCAGAAACTGGACCACAAATTTGTCAGAAAGGCCGGTGGAACCGAGCATCCGATCACAAGCACGTGTTGAAAAAACAAGCTAGCCAATCACAGCACAGTGAGGCTCTTAGAGCTCTTAAACGTAGCGTGGCTGAACATCCACATTTTAAAACTTAGACCTTCTGCTTCCTTTGCAACTCTCGTTCAGACTAAAACGGCGAATCCAAACAGCTGCTCCAAGATAGCTTGTTAGTGCGGACAGATGAAAACAATGACGCTCACGTTTGGCTTCCTGATTGGCTCTTGTCCGTAACGCAAAGCAGAAACATGAAGCCACTGACAGGGTTTTAGTTTTGGTGTTTTTATTTTTTTGTACTGTGTAAATAACACGTACAGGGTAACTTGTAAGACGCCCCCTCCCCCAAGTTCAATGTCTATTTACTGACACAATATAATATTTTATAGTTTATTTTATAGTTAGTTTTTTTTAGGGAAAAGGCATTTTTCATATCAATTAAAGGTTTTTTTTGTTTAGTGAACTGTTTAAACAGACTGCTTTCTCATTTTATTCTTTTGACTGTCGTATTTTCGGAGGTTTGCGGCTCACCACTAAAGGAAAAAGCGCTCGCGGAGATCTTTCAATTCAGTTTATTGATGGAAAGTTAATAAAATAATCTTCCGTTGTTTACTTTCAACACACGTGTCAAAACAATACCTTAAATTTGTTTCCCACAACTTATTCGGTCACTAAACTATTTCACTCCTCCTCCGAAGCTGTAATCTTTCCCCTATGAGATAACTTTACTTTTCCATAACAACAATAAAAATAATAATAAGCTACCAATCAGGTGACATGTCAACAGGTGACATTTTCAAGGTATCCAATGAAGTACTCAACTGGTATTGGTATCACTTTAAGGGTAAAACTAAAGGGGTCTGAATACTTTCCGTACCCACTGTATATTGTATATGGTATATATATTTTAAACCCAACCCTAACGCAGAGAAATCTCTGCTGTGGTTCTTCACCATCGCTGTTCTTCGTTCGTCTCTGGTAGAACTTTCTTCTTCAGCCGAATCGAAGACAATCAACTGCCACCACATCACAGGGGTATATTAGTTGAGTTTTTGACTGTCCTGTTTAGTTTTATTTGTAGTTCAGGTGGTCGTTTTGTTTCTACAGAGCTGTTGTTTCTCTTCAGGTATCACAGCCGGAGCTCTCTTTAGTTGACCCAGAACTGTGTCGCTTATTTTCCAACATGTTTCTTTGTCTAAATCCACCTGCGGCTCCTCCTCACACCTGGCAGCTCGGCGTCCCATGAACGCGTCCGAGCAGCGTGTGAACGCAGCGCTTCGAGGAAGTCTTCCTGCAGATCCAGCAGGACGGCGGCTCACGGCTGACTCACGAAGAAGAAGTTTGTGTGTCAGGTGAAGGCCGAGAGAGCATGTCTGAACCATGAACCTGACTCTCTCTCTCTCTCTGCAGGAACACATCTGCCACAACTGGACTCCGAGAGGAAGCTGTTTGTCATGAAAAAGAGCACATGGTTTTGTTTTCAGAGGGATTTATGAATCATGAATGAAGTGATGTGTTATCGCAGACAGCAGGTCTAACTCACATCATCATATCATCATCAGAAAGGCTGCATTTTAATAATGTGTCCTTCCTCTCTGTCCGGATTTAAGCCAGTTCGATTCGTTTGGGTCAAAAACTCACAGATGGGTTAGGATTAGCAGTTTCCTGTTTCTTTTTTGTTTTATCCCTCAAAGAGGAAACACTGTTTGTGGGCATTTAGAACAAAGGCTACGGCGGCCCGGAAGTGCAAAACACAACAACACTGGACTTTAATTCACGAAAAAATCAGCTAAGGTAAAAAAATTGACAAATAGATATCACCATGAAACTTTTCTAGTTGATTACTTACATTAAGACAAACATTTTTTGTATTATAGGTTTTATGAAATGCTGTTTAAATATGCAAAGAAACAGTATCTAATGAAATATGCGCTAATTTGCATCTATTTCAAGAAATAAAATCTGAACATATTAGACTCAAATGTTTTTACAGAAAGGATTTCGGCTGTGGCTCAGGAGGTAGAGCGGGTTGGCCGTTAATCGGAAGGTCGGCGGTTCAATCCCTGGCTCCCCCTGGTTGCGTGTCGAAGTGTCAAGATACTGAACCCCGATTTGCACCTGGCGGCTGTTCCGCCAGTGTATGAATGTGTGCGAATGTTAGTTTCCGTTTGAGCACTTAGGCTCAGTGTATGAATGTGTGTGACTGGTGAATGCAGATGTAGTGTAAAAGCGCTTTGAGTGGTCGAAAAGACTAGAAAGGCGCTATACAAGTACGGAGCATTTACATTATTTCATAAATAGCAAAATACTGTCAACAGGCACAAAATGAATAAACTTAACAAACTTATCTGAAGCTAACAAAGTGTAACTCAAAGTAGCCTGGTATCATCAAAAGGCATAACACGCCGATTTCTTAAGTGATTTGGTGTGGTATTCCAGCGCATTTTTTAGTTTACCCGTGTCATTTGTTGTTTGTTATTCATACCCCTACTGTCACAGGTAAAATCAGCGTGTGTGGGATATAAATAGCCATGACAGTCCGACACTAAGGTGGTGTTTGGGTGGATAGGGAGTTGGTCCCTGACCCAGGAGACCGGCA
>NC_060151.1:31388268-31414199 GCF_021292245.1 Micropterus dolomieu
CTCTCTCTCTCTCTCTGCAGGAACACATCTGCCACAACTGGACTCCGAGAGGAAGCTGTTTGTCATGAAAAAGAGCACATGGTTTTGTTTTCAGAGGGATTTATGAATCATGAATGAAGTGATGTGTTATCGCAGACAGCAGGTCTAACTCACATCATCATGTCATCATCAGAAAGGCTGCATTTTAATAATGTGTCCTTCCTCTCTGTCCGGATTTAAGCCAGTTCGATTCGTTCGGGTCAAAAACTCACAGATGAGTTAGGATTAGCAGTTTCCTGTTTCTTTTTTGTTTTATCCCTCAAAGAGGAAACACTGTTTGTGGGCATTTAGAACAAAGGCTACGGCGGCCTGGAAGTGCAAAACACAACAACACTGGACTTTAATTCACGAAAAAATCAGCTAAGGTAAAAAAATTGACAAATAGATATCACCATGAAGCTTTTCTAGTTGATTACTTACATTAAGACAAACATTTTTTGTATTATAGGTTTTATGAAATGCTGTTTAAATATGCAAAGAAACAGTATCTAATGAAATATGCGCTAATTTGCATCTATTTCAAGAAATATTAGACTCAAATGTTTTTACAGAAAGGATTTCGGATATCTCTTTTCATTATTTCATAAATAGCAAAATACTGTCAACAGGCACAAAATGAATAAACTTAACAAACTTATCTGAAGCTAACAAAGTGTAACTCAAAGTAGCCTGGTATCATCAAAAGGCATAACACGCCGATTTCTTAAGTGATTTGGTGTGGTATTCCAGCGCATTTTTTAGTTTACCCGTGTCATTTGTTGTTTGTTATTCATACCCCTACTGTCACAGGTAAAAATCAGCGTGTGTGGGATATAAATAGCCATGACAGTCCGACACTAAGGTGGTGTTTGGGTGGATAGGGAGTTGGTCCCTGACCCAGGAGACCGGCAAAATCTTTTGAAACATTCATTTTTGTTTGTTTTTTAAGTTGCATAGATGCAACTGCTATATCGTAGCTACTTTACGTTAGCTACATAGCGTTAGCTACATTAACGTTTAAGTAGCTAACTTTACTGCTAAAATTGACCATGATATATTAAATATGCATGTCGACCGGTTCACCCTCGGACTGAACAGCATGAAATGACACGCAAAAAGCTCAAAATGCGCAGACATGGCACGTCGAACTGTCCTTAAAACTGGCGTGCTATTTATACGCCATTCCATGATATCACGTTAGGGGGGAAAATACTGTCAACAGGTATAAAAAACTTTTTTTGCCATGTTTTTTGGGAATAAAATGTTCTCTAACTCAGACTATGAATGATATATGAACAAACCCCTCAGTAAAAACCTTCAGAATACAGTCAGGAATAAAACGGGAAAGTTTGGTGTCTGTCAGAGCTTTCATGCTCAGAGTGTGAGGAAAAACTCATTTTGATTATTATTAACAGCACCACTCTATATCATCTCAGACAGACAGAGCCACCAGCGGAAAGCTAAAGCAATGTTTTCGCCTGCCGTGTCGCAGCTCTGCATGTTTCTGGTTCAGAGTGAATCCTGTATTCAGAGAGCGTCGACAGAGCTGATTGTCCTTGAACGCCACACAGTCTGCAGAGTGTTCAGCAGGAGGAGGAGGTGGTCTTTAACTGGGCCGAGAGATCAGGTCAGGTCAGGGGTTTGATTGTGTCTGGGAAACAGAGTACTCATGACTGAGAGGAAGGATGTGATGAAGAGAGAAGACAGATGAGGAGATTTTCTGCTCTTTCACAAGAGGAAGAAGAGATTTGCATACATGAATACATGAATGGGGATGAATCTGACATCTGGTGTACAGACTTTACCTTCATGTGAATTTAACCCTGAGAGTCTAGTTTCTGTCAGGTTGTGTGTATCAGTGGAGGCTAATCAGCTAATCTGCAGATTCACTGATCAGTCTGAGAGGCAGCGATGGCGGCTCGACATCAGGTCAACCTGCTGCAACAAGATGGAGAAGTATTTAGACCTGTTTCTGAAGTAGAAGTACTCATGTTGCAGTAAAATGTTTCTCTGTTGTATCTGACGTTTCTGGATTAATATTCCTGATGCATTAATGTGCATGTGTCATTTTACTGCTGTTTATATCCTGTTGGCTAGTTTAATCATGTCGCTGTCCTGTGAGAACCACGTATCTCTAAACAGTCAGAAAAACAGCCTGTTTTTCAGCTTTGTGACGATGCTTTTTCCAGCAGATCCAAGGAGGGTTTATAAAGTTTATTCAGCTGAAGGAGGATTTTCCCCCGCCCGTTAAGGAACTCTTCATCCTGCAGTTCATCATCAACACCTGGAGATACGGGGTTTTCACTGGACAGGAGTTAGACACTAAAGTAAATTAGGGCTGCGCAATAAGACAATAATGATCATCGCCATGTAATTTTCCCCAAACAAATGTTCAATAAATGTTTGATTTAATTCATTTGATTCATAAACGGATTAGAACTTTTTTTTTTATTAAGAGATTTATTTTATTGAGGAAAAAAGATTTAACTTAATTTTACTTATTTGTTGAAAACAAATTTTATTTATTTTTTATAATAATTCTGCCTCAGATTAATGATCCACTGTTTGGCATCAAGTGTTTGTTCTGACCAGAAAACCACAATTAACCGTCTGGTTGAAAGAAATTATGGTTTGACATTTATCCTGGTAATTTTTAACTGTTTGTTTCCATGTTTTATTTACAGTTTTGTTTTGTTTAATATTTGTGTTCTGTGATGCTTTAAGTACACCAAGAGCTGTGTTGCATCTTTTTATATCCTGGCTGGGCCTTTAACCTGAATGCACATTAACCTGATGGGGTTAAATTGAGGTCCTCACAGGGTAGAAACTGCTGTTTGAGGGTTCAGATGTAGTTTCAGCGTTCCAGTTAGTTAGTTATGTTACTGCGAAGGCTTTCATGTAGTAGTGATGGTTACGGTTAGGGAATACATTATGTTAATGAGATGTCCCCACAAAGATAGCGCCACAAGGCTGTGTGTGTGTGTGTGTGAGTCTGTGTGTGAGTGTGTGTGTGTGTGTGTGTGTAAAGCTAAATACGAAAGTGTTATCACTGAGGCATCATTTAATCTCATAACGTCGCCGTGGAGACAAACAGGGCCATCACTGGCATCTGTGATAACCTAGAGGAGTGTGTGTGTGTGTGTGTGTGTGTGTGTGTGTGTGTGTGTGTGTGTGTGTCTGCACACACACACACACACACACACACACACACACACTTCCTCCCGCCCTTGAGCCTCGGCCCAAGGTGAAAGTGTTCGTCAGCTGCAGAGTGAGCGGCGTCCTGCAGGGGGAGGAAGAGACAACGGAGACAAACAGGAGGCAGATGGAGGGAAACGAGAGAAGGGAAGAGATAAAAGCGTGTGAAGGAGAAAGAGAGGGAAGAGACGGAGAGAGGGAGGAATAGAAATGGTCAGAGTAGAGGGAAAGGAAGAGGGATAAGATGGGAAGGAACTCTTTCATACTTATTTTAACTCTTTCATACAAGTCTTATTTTATTTTGCAACTTTAAATTATTTTTATATTTCTTACATAATTTCTTTCGTAGAGTTTATATTTTAGCACGTCCAAAAACATGCAGGCTAGGTTGATTGGTTACCCTAAATTGTCCTTATGAGCGTGAGTGGTTGTTCGTCTGTGTGTGGTCCTGTGATGGACTGGCGACCTGTCCAGGTTGGACCCCGCCTTGCGCCTGATGTCAGCCGGGATTGGCTCCAGCCCCCCTGTACGCAGGATAAGCAGTTGACGATGGATGGATATATTTTGACATTTATTCATTTTCATTCAATCTTTTCAACCAATTTTTTTTGTTTGTGTGTTTGTTTTCTTACTTAACTTACTTATTGAAATGACTTGTTATGATTCCAGCTCTCACGGCGGTGCTGTGTTGTTTATTTATGTCGCTTGACTGTTTTCTCTCTCAGTTGTCTTCCTATGTCAGCTGTTTATTGCCGCTGTTCGGCTGGTGGTCTCTTTGTTTTTTTGTTTTGTCTGTTTGTTTTTCTCCGCCCCAAGCCCCCGTCCCCCTTCTCTTGCAGGTGTTGTCCTTTCTCTGTGCTGTCCGTTTGTGCCCCCCCATCCCCACGTCTGCCCCCCTGTCCGACCCGGTGACAAATAAATTTAAATAAATAATAAAACAGACAAAAGGAGTATATAAACACAATATGGTATCCATCTCCTCGTACTCTATACCAGGCCGCTGAGCAGGACAGGTTTAAAAGAAAAAAAAGAAAGTTGTTTTTTCCTACATTTTATTTTAAAGTCCCTCATCTTGTACTTTTCATCTCCTCCTGTCCTTCTGCTGCGGTGATGCTTTAGTTTCCCTGCCTGAGATCAATCTAATGGATCTCATCTTATATAACGTGTCATCTGTTTTTATTCTTTATCCTTTAAACCGTGCACAACCTGATAATACTGTCAATAACTAGTCAATAGAGCTCGTCTGGATTTGAAAGAGAAGAGACAAAGACAAAGAAATTAAGGACAGAAGAAGAGGAAACAAGAGATTTATTGTTGCTGTGAGGTGAAAGGTTTGCTGTAGTGAAGTGTTTTGTCTAGACACATTATGTTGAGTGTAGTCAGCAGTGTGTGTGTGTGTGTGTGTGCTGACAGCATGCTGAGGAATCACTACAGTTACTGCAGCGGCAGCAGGACGGCAGCCAGTGAGCGACAAAATACTCACAGCAGCTGATTAAACTTTTCCTCAACTTCTGTAACATCACAAATTTTTTCGCAAGGCACTTTAGTTCACTTCTCGCCCCGTGATGTCACTTCACACGACTTTATGTCTTCACGTGAAACTGTCCTTACCAGAAAAACGCCCATATAGGTCGTTTGTGAAGCACGTTATGACCTATATTTAAGTTTGTTGTGCTAGCGACCTCTAGTGGCCGTACAACGGTAGCAAAGGAAGACGTCGGGTGACATATTATAAATAGCAATAAAGTCCGTGTAAGGAGGGAGAATCAAATCAACCTAACCAAGTGGTTTTGGTATCTAAACCGAACCAAGCGGTCTTAGTGCCTAAACCTAACCAAGTGGTTTTGGTGTCTAAACCTAACCAAGCGGTCTTAGTGCCTAAACCTAACCAAGGGGTTTTGGTATCTAAACCGAACCAAGCGGTCTTAGTGCCTAAACCTAACCAAGTGGTTTTGGTATCTAAACCGAACCAAGGAGTTTTGGTGCCTAAACCTAGCCAAGTGGTTTTGGTATCTAAACCGAACCAAGCGGTCTTAGTGCCTAAACCTAACCAAGTGGTTTTGGTATCTAAACCGAACCAAGCGGTCTTGGTGCCTAAACCTAACCAAGTGGTTTTGGAATCTAAACCTAACCAAGCGGTCTTGGTGCCTAAACCTAACCAAGTGGTTTTGGAATCTAAACCTAACCAAGCGGTCTTAGTGCCTAAACCTAACCAAGGGGTTTTGGTATCTAAACCGAACCAAGCGGTCTTGGTGCCTAAACCTAACCAAGTGGTTTTGGTATCTAAACCGAACCAAGCGGTCTTGGTGCCTAAACCTAACCAAGTGGTTTTGGTATCTAAACCGAACCAAGCGGTCTTGGTGCCTAAACCTAACCAAGTGGTTTTGGAATCTAAACCTAACCAAGTGGTTTTGGTGCCTAAACCTAACCAAGTGGTTTTGGTGCCTAAACCTAACCAAGTGGTTTTGGTGCCTAAACCTAACCAAGGGGTTTTGGTGCCTAAACCTAACCAAGTGGTTTTGGTGCCTAAACCTAACCAAGTGGTTTTGGTGCCTAAACCTAACCAAGGGGTTTTGGTGCCTAAACCTAACCAAGGGGTTTTGGTGCCTAAACCTAACCAAGTGGTTTTGGTGCCTAAACCTAACCAAGGGGTTTTGGTGCCTAAACCTAACCAAGTGGTTTTGGTGCTTAAACCTAACCAAGTGGTTTTGGTGCCTAAACCTAACCAAGTGGTTTTGGTGCCTAAACCTAACCAAGTGGTTTTGGTGCCTAAACCTAACCAAGGGGTTTTGGTGCCTAAACCTAACCAAGGGGTTTTGGTGCCTAAACCTAACCAAGGGGTTTTGGTGCTTAAACCTAACCAAGGGGTTTTGGTGCTTAAACCTAGGTTAGACACATATCCTTAAGCTGCGCAGGTAAAATAAGTGGTGTTTAATCGAAAAAACATTATAGTGTGGATGAAACGGTCTAAATTAAGCAATTTGGGTCCAGAAACAAGAGGTGAAAATCCAGAAATCCAGCAGACACAACAAGAAACACTAGGGACAATGCTGGTAACACGACGTCTGAAGAAACAAACGGGTGGAGATAACGAGACACATCAGACAATCAGGGCGCCCACAGAAAGGAATTAAAACAAGACGACAACACCAGGGGCAAATCAACTTCATTTTGTTAGCGACACTAAGGCTGCGTTCAGACTGCAGGCCAATGTGACCCAAATCCGACTGTTTTGACCATATGTGACTCAGATCTGATCTTTTTATGACAGTGTGAACAGGCCAAGTCACATGGAATCTGATCTTTTCCAGTTCGGTACTGGGCCACTTCCGTATGTGGTCCAAATCCGATACAGATCGGATCTTTTTAAATGCGTCCTGAGTCTGGACACTGAGGACGCATTTGATGTGACTTTGACATCACTGTAGAGCAGCTGTTGTCACAGTTCTGCTGTAGACGGAGCCGAGGGAGAGAGTGAGCAGTGGGGCAAGAAACCCTAAATAAAAGGACAGAAAGTTGTGAACACTTGTCATAATTCGGGAAAAATGTGACTCGTGAAAGGACAATGAAAAACGTTATTGTTATTCTTCTGCGCATGCGGGTCACTTTCAGGCCGCGGACAGTTACGTGAACTGTCAAACAAAATAAATCGGATCTGGGGAAAAAAATCGTAATTGAGCATTAAGGCCTGCAGTCTGAACGTAGCCTGAAGTGCATATGTCCATGAAAGTGAGGACATTTTGTTTGAACCTGCCAGAAAGTGACAACAGTGTGATCTGCGCTGCAACTTTTCTGCTGAGTCTGAAGTTTGTTTGTCTCTTAAACTTGATGACACGCACGAACACACTCACACACCTTTTTTTCTAAATGAACCACATGACGTTTAACCAACAAAACTGTCTTCTTCTCTCTTCCTTGGGCGAAACACAGATCATCATCAGTTTAGCTTTTACAGAAGAAGACATTTACTCGTTCACATGAAAATGTTTCGCTACTAAACACCGCATCATCAGAGATTTTAGGATAATGAGATGAAAGCACCAGTTTAGTGAGGACTGTCAAGAAATGTTAAAACATGAAATCTGATTAACTCAATCCAGAGTTGATCATTCTAAAAATAAAATTTACTCAAAAAAACAACTATTTTTTCTCCAAATAACTATTTTTTTTAAGATTTTGTTCCTCTAAATGTTATGGTTTTATTCTTGAAACATTACAAGTTTATTCTCTGTTAAAATATGTCTTTTTTTCCCAAAACAATTCAAAATTCTCTTGAAACAATATTTTTTTCCTCAGAAATAAAAACTTCATTTTGAGTTTTTAAGATTTTCTTTTTAAAAACATGACTTTTGTCTAAATGTTTAGATTTTTCTCATAAAATTGCAACTTCTTCTGTAATATTATGACTTTCCAAAATTACTTTTTTCTCATAACATTACGAATTCTTTCTCTAAAACAGGAATTCATCTCAAGTTGTTCAAACTTTCTCTAAATAATATGACTTTTTCTTCATAAAATTACATCTATATATTTTTTTTATTGTTAAAAAACCCCATTTTTCTTTCAAAGTCTTGTGACTTTTGCTGTAAAACTCAGCTGAGTGAGTTGCCTGTCAGGGGTTTATAACTATCTGTAGTAAAAGAGGAAACATAAAGAGCATCTGGAGGCGTGATCACACTCTGAGACACAATAACATCTCGCTAAGTGTTTTTAAAATCAGCCACAGAGCAGCTTCTCACACATCAGTTCGACGTGCAGGACTCTGCAGACAGACTCTTCATAAACCGTCAACGGCATCAACTCTCTGAAGGTAAAGGAAGTTTGTTGGAAGTAGAAATCAAACTTTAAGCAATCAGGTCATTTTTTATCAACATGGAACATTTACTGTGTATTTCTTGGCATTTATTCAATAACTGTAATATACCTTCACTGATTGTTTGATTGATAGATTTAATGATCCCCTCTGAAAATACTTCACCTCAGAAGAAAGAAGACCCCAAAATCTTGTCTCGTCTGGTGCTCACTTTAAGTTACGAAAGCTATCATTAAAGAAATGGCACAGTGCGAAACTTTATTAAGATGAAAATTCTGAGATGGAAAAATTAAAATGACTTCTTCCCATCTTACCTTAAGTTTTTAGTAAAAAAAAAGTTAATCGTATCTCATTATTCTGACATGTAGGGCTACAATTAACGATTGTTTTCTTTATCGAATAATGTCTTGATTATTTTCTAAATTAAATGATTAGTTCTTAGGTCCAGAAAATAGTGAAAATAGTCCATTGGTGTTTCCCAAAGGCCGAGGTGACTTCCTCAAATGTCTTCTTTTGTCCACGACCCAAATATATTCAGATAACTGTTATAGAAGAGCAAAGAAGACAGAAAATATTCACATTTGACGAGCTGGAATCAGAGAATTTAGATGTTTTTTCTTTAAAAACGGACTTAAAGCAATTAGTTGATTATCAAAATTGTTGGTGATTAATTTAGTAGTTTAGTGATAGTTGAAAATAAAACAAGCTAAATTAAGAAAATATGACATATTAATACAAAACATGTTAAATTGTGTGGCGTCCTGGAAGATGGAGGTGGTGGATTGAGACCCTGACCAAGTAATTTCAGTTTGGGTACTGATGGGCTTCCATAGAAAACAAACAGATTGAGTTAATTAATTGATAACTGCAAACATGCTTACACATCTTTGGTCTTTTGAGACCTGTTACTGATGTAACGCCAATATCTAAACCATAGTAAACTGTTAGAAGAATGCCAAGAAATGTGGTGTACTGTGTTTCACACCGGCTGCTTTTATCTGCATTAATTCACGGTATCAGGGACAACAAGGTGCCACCAAACAGAAAAAAACAACATAACCTGCAGTTTTTAAACTTTGCTCAGATCTTTTTAGACATTTTCAACTTTGTGGAGCAAAACATTAGAAAGACAGTGATTTCCAAAAATACTGAACAGGTTTGAGGATCAAAGGGAGTTGAGTGAATGAAGTGGACTGGCTGTAATGTGGCCCAAGGTGTCTGAGACTCGAGGGATGCATTCAAGGGTTAAATATGTAAAACTTAAATTAATAGCTGAGTCCCAAATAGCTGCCTGTCCCCGTTTATCGGCCTGGTGTGGAAACAAATAAATGCAGGTGTCGATTAGACAAGAAGTTCTTTGGATGTTTAAAACCATTTGAAGTCTGCCGGGTCACCTGCATGAGCTAGGTCTAAGTTGCTAAGATCGTGAATACAAATATAAATGTTTAAACTTTTGGCAGTATGGACGTGCTACTGATCGTTAGATCAGTTAGATTCTCCACAATTCAATCGTTCAGTTCATTTTACGGAGACAACAATCCCCAAAGTCTAATTCATTCAGATGGTGAACAAGAGATGAACAAAAGTGCCAAGTCCCGTTACCTTGAAGCGCTCTTTAAGTCGAAATGTGTCCGTTCCTTGATTTATATTCTTTTAGTCTGCACGGGTCAAAAGAATCAAAACAGCTTTTCATAAAAATGAATCTGTCTGAGCTAAATCAAATAAATTATTTGATATGATTTGATATGCTAATTTTTATAAAAGTAGTGTAGCTTGGGGTAAGACGCCCCCTAAGCTCAATGTATATTTCTGACACATTAAAGATTTTTTTTGATTGTTTTTTGTATCTTTAACAAGGCTATGCTTTGGGTAACATATTATAAAATAAATAGCTACAGTTGACAAATTAATTTGTATTTAATCAAATGTATTTGATTACTATCACTTTAATATGCCCGAATTAAAGATAAAATAAACTCCAAGTAGCTGGTTAAAAGCAAGGGGATTATAGACCTGTGTTGTAGAAGTAAACTTGCCTTATATTATTAGATTTCCTATAATTTATTTCTCAAACAGTGAGCTTCATTAGCAGAAAGTCAGAGGTAAAATATGCGCATGAATGTGCATACAAAATGTGAGCCTATGTGAGCTTCTAACCTCAGACTTCTACCTCAGACTCTCTGATAGTGAAGCTGCTGATTGGCTGACGGGTCTCTCCAGAGTCTAAATAACATCTAACTTACAAACGATCAACCATAAAGCGGCACAGCGACCGGGTGGGGCGTCTTACCCCAAACATACTAATCTAGCATTTTACTACTTTAACCAAAAACTATAAAAACATTTCTCTCTAAACAATTGCATAACTTATCTCCCCTTAATGTAAATATACAAAAATTTCCAGCTTATTTAAACTGACACAAAAATTAGATCAACTTAGGTCAGAATGGCTTTTATCAAATAAGTATAAAAATTGTGATGAAACAGAGAACCTTTTTAGTTCAGGGAGACGAGGGGCAGACAGAAGAAATGTTGAGGAAAATTGTGACATTTTGTGTTAGAATTACCGTGGGGGGGCATTTTACCCCATGTTACCCTAATATTCATACTGGTTGAAACAATTTGATAGTAGCCTGTTTCAGTTTTGTGCAGAAGTAATTAAAGGCCTTACTCACATGGACGCCTGTCCCAAATATAGGCGGGGTCAATTCAGTGATTTTAGTATCATGTAACATCATAATTCTGACAGGTTTCACGGCAGTCTGTCTCTTCTTCACCTCTTTTCTTTCAGTTCTACGATGCTCTCCTCCTCCCATCTCCTCCTCCTCCTCTTCCTCCCTCGGTCTCTGGGTTGTCAGACCGCCTCCTACACGGAGTGTCAGCAGGCTCCGTTTGTACCGGGTCACAACCTGGCTGGCGAAGGCTTCAACGTGGTGATGATGAAGACCAGTGGCGCCAGCGTGGTCGACGTCAAGAACTTCATGGTCGGAGGAGTTCAGGGGAACTGCACCTTGTGCCACAACAACCTCCTCAACAAGGTCAGAGCTGCTCCGTGGTGGAAGAAGTAGTTTATCCATTACTGTAGTCAAACCTTACTTAAGGAAAAGTACGTATTATCAGCAAATGCACATAAAGTATACATAAATAACCAGATGTCTGTCTGTGCTGTTGAAGTTTACTACAGTAATTAGCACAATTATGCAAATACTGCGGCCATTCTGTGGCTCCACTGCTGATGTTTAACCCATTAAGTGAGATTATTTTTGTGCCTTCAGCAGCTTCACCAAGGGTTTTTTTTGTTAGCACATGCAAATATTTTAGGAATAACTGAACTAACTAACCTCTGTGCATCCTCTTCAAACAGACCCAGAAACTCCCTGCGTCAATCCTGGACTGGCGGGTCAAGGTCAGTAAAAAATCACTTTGACTGAAAATTCATCAATAAATATTGATAAAATGGAGGATTATTGGAATGATGTTTATGGCAGTGATGAGCTTGTGAAGCCTTGTATTGTAAATTAAGTACAACATGGCCACGTTAGGGTGTACAGCATTACCCAGCATCCTCTCTGGCCCCAGGTGCTATGCCATCGCAAGCTAACGCGTAAGATCTTTGAGTCCAGCCAGTCAGTCATGGAAGACACAAGCAAATCCCTCGGAGTCAACTGGAAGGTAGGAGTTTTTTTAATTATTCAATTTTGATGGAATTTGACCTGTGAATCTGTGACGTCAGCACTCTTTCAAAGGTATCTGCCTATCCTGCCCAGACCAAAACTAACTTTTAAATTCAGTAGTTCAACAGCTATGTGAGCAAACATCAGAGCAGAGTGCTGATGTTACAGACTATGTGTGCAGTAGTTAATTGCACCTGCTGTGATGTGGCTCAGGTGGGCCTCGGCATTTCTGGACTCGGTGGTTTTGCAATCGGAGGATCACACTCCACCACATCAAAGTTTGCAGAAAGCCACAGCAGGAAAGACAAGTTCTCCTTCGTCACCCACAACTTTGAATGCAAATACTACACGTGAGTACTGAAATTAGGTTGTTTTGCTATAAAGGCATTTTTGTAAGCCTGGAAAAGACTTTCCTCACAGATGCAACGTTTCTGTGGAGATATGCAAATTTCAATTAATTGTTCAAAACATCAAAACGTTTTCACATCAGTATGAGTTTCCAGGTGTTGGAGAGTATAAACACATATGTGGAAACAGTAGTATGAAGCCTGTAGTATCTCAGCGGGAACTGTTAAAGTCTGATCCATGTCCTCAGGTCACTTGAGTCAGCGTCGGTTGAAGTCTACAAGTTTGAAACAAATCTGTTTGTGTAGCGTTAGGAAGAACTCATCTGTGACTGCAGGCTACAGGCTCCAGGCTACATTAGCCGCTACTAGCATAACAGCAAGCGAGAAGCTTGCTGTTATGTCAGCGATCTGAGTCAAACACGGAAGTCCCTTAAACCTGCATTCTATTGAATGGCCAGCAGGGGGGCAACTCTTCTGGTTTCAAAAAGAATTGAGGCTCCATTACAAATAACAGTAAAATGTTTCTACTTGTCAGCTGATTTATTCCCTCAGTAAACACTTTCCTGATGAGTTTATGGTCTCAGTCACTAGTTTCAAGTCTTCTTCAACACAGCATGATGTTTATTTAGTAAATTATGGTCCCATTTAGAGGAACATAGACCAGGAAGCAGGGGAGGCTTTAGGGCGGTACTATCTGTGATTGACAAGTCGTTACCATGACGACCTGTCAGTCAGGCTAGAGTGACTCACCTGTACCCACAGCACTGTGTAAATTTAACCAGCGCTGTTAAAAAAACTTATTAGGATATGGCTGTTCACTTTCTCTGGTGAGTACATTTAGTTTTAAGCCTGTTGTTTGCTAGACAAAATTATCAGCCATGTTAAAATGACGTTAACGTAAGTTAACGTGAATTACAGATGCACCTAGCTAAGAAAGGTAGCTAGCTCCACACACGGCTGTTAGCTCCACCGTCTCGTCCAAATCTGGTCACATCCAGTGCCGCTGGTTGCAAAAATCAACATGACGGCCCCCTATCAGCCAAACTCAAGGCGCAGGTAATGTAAGCGCCAGGTTTTGACCAGGAAGAAGATTGTATGGAATCAATCATTCAATAAATATAAATTTTGATCCTATTTTTTTACAAGATTGAGTCCAATGGTGTTTCAGCCTGTAAATCAATGGAGTGCTTTTAGTGAAGAAAAAATGAATAAAATCATTCTCCTTGTTTACCTTCAGCTTCCGTCTTCACACCCGCCCTCCACTGAGTAAGGAGTTTGAGGGTTCCCTAAAGAACCTTCCCCCCACCTACGACCCCAAGAACGCTGCACCTTTCCAACAGTTCATCTCTATCTATGGGACCCACTTCATCCGGCAGGTTCACCTCGGGGGTCAAGTGACCTCCATCACCGCCATCCGGACCTGCGAGGCCGCCATGAGCAAGATGGATGTCCACACTGTTAGCAACTGCCTGTCTGTCGAGGCCGAAGCGGTCATCAAAGGCATCAAATTCGACGCAGCCCTTGGCTTCTGCCGCAACAAGAGCAGCAGCCTAAAAACAGGAGCAACCTTCAGCCAGGCCTTCTCCGACCGGACCACCATGGTTCTGGGAGGAGACGGGAATGTGGGGGACATCCTGTTCAGACCCAATGGTGCCGCAGGGTACAAGAAGTGGCTCAGTTCCCTGATGAGGGTCCCAGGTGTGGTGTCCTACGAAGTCAGCCCCCTGCACTTGCTGGTGAGGAACAAATTAAGGGCAAATCAAGTTGAGGAGCTTATTTACAGTTTTTTAGATAATCTAACTGAAGTCTAGTGTCTAGTGGCCAAGCTCCATTTTGGGATGCATTTTAAAACCAATTAGATTGCAAAAAATTGCTTCATGCCAAATGTTGATGATGACCCTAAATCTTAATTCACCTCCCCTGACTGTTATTGGTAATTAAGGTAGTAAATGTTATCTAGCAAGCACACAAGCTAGCTCAAACTGTTCTCACTCCCAAATCGTCACATATGGATGCATGGTCAAGACCCACTGGCGTCAGTTTCTAATGAACCGGGAAGCCGCTTAGCATCATAGTTCAACGCACTGGGGGAAGCCCTGTAGCGTAATTTATGAATGCCAAAAGCCGGTATCATTTGAGTGGTGTTTGTTTCCGTGTAAAACAAAAAGTGTCACAACGTAGGTTATGCAAGCTTTGTAAGTACAGTTAGTTAACTTACGTAAGTTAAGTTTTTTAACCCTAACCATTACCTTTTCCTAAACAAGCAGTTTTGGTGCTAAATAAATTGTGACATTTCACAACGTTAACCACTAGTTTTATTTTGAACGTCTAACCGAATGTTGCATATTTATTCTTGCTAACTTGACCGTGGAGCCCTACATCTTCAAAAATGACAAAAGGGTACCAAGAGCATTAAAAAGCAATGCCAAGGGTGCCGACCAAGCGTCCATATGTGATGAGATGGGAGTGAGATTGCAAGGGCTAAATAATGTTTGCTAGGTAACTTACAAGCACACCAGCTAATGAGCTAATAGTTATCTAGACAGGCTGCTGGTCAACTAAACTAACTACTAACTTAAAAGTAGGCTACTGTTAGTGTGTTTTCAGCAGCAGGTGACTTGACCGTTAGCTAAACCCCTGTATCATACATTCAATTCAATTTTATTTATATAGCGCCAAATCACAACAACAGTTATCTCACAGTGCTTTTCATAAAGAGCAGGTCTAGACCGTACTCTGTGATGATATTTACAGAAGCCCAACAGTTCCCACCAAGAGCAAGCACTAGGCGACAGAGGCAAGGAAAAACTTCCTTTAAGAGGCAGAAACCTCGAGCAGAACCATGACAGCAAAACCTTTCCAAATTTTAGGTGCCCAAATTTGATCAGCAAGAACAGAACGAGATGCTTTTGGGAAAATACATTGTTGGGCTGAGACTAATGGAAAAGAGACTAGCTTGCTCTCTATAATGTCTTCAAACTGATAACAATGTTGAGTGTCTGCTGACTGGTTGTACTGGAAAATGAAGAACACCGTCTGGAGGTAAAGGGTCTACGGCAGGAAAGGGAACTTCAAAGTCCACGATTTTCATTCCTAATAAACTCTGTGCTTTTGTTCTGTAGGTGACAAACAACTCCACCCTAAAGTCCAACCTAGGTCAAGCCATCAGCGACTACATCCGCAACAGTGCGAAGTCACTCCGCTGCCCGGCAGGATGCAAGGTCGGCCACCAGAAACAGGACTGTGCATGTCAGTGTAAAGGACACCGCATGGTCAACTCCGACTGCTGCCCAGCCGAGACCGGCGTAGCCAAGCTGAATGTGACGGTGGTTCGAGCTGAGGGGCTGTGGGGAGACTATGTCACCAAGACAGACGGATACGTTAAGGTTTTCTACAATAAACAAGCTTACACAACACGAGTGATCTGGAACAACGACTTCCCCGTCTGGAATGAGCTCTTTCACTTCGAAACCGTCAACATACGGGACAAAAAGTGAGTGAATCTAACCTCTACTCATCTGATCTAAAATAATCTCAAATAAAATGTAGAGGTGAGACCTGACAGAGGGGATAAGGTCTAAAATCCTTCAGGCGTCTTAGCTCAAAGTCTCTTGTGTGCTTTTTTAACCCGGGTATGTTAGTTTCTTAGAAATATAAGCATTTTAGCCCCTGGTAGCTCCTGTCCCGCTTTCATGTGAAGTCCACCATTAGCTATTTTGTCTTGCTGACATTCAGGAGCAGGTAATTGTCATGACACCAGAGTTACAGCCCCTCACAGACACAGTACTCCCTTTTTCACGACGAAACATCAAAATTGAACGTCATGCCACGGACACACCGTTTGTTGAACCCTAAAAAGCTTTGGATCTTTGGATGACACTGCCCACATTTGAAGTTGATCAGCAGGGGACTCAGGACACATCCTGAACATCAGGGAGCCAGTGTTGAGGGTGGTAGGTGGATAAGGTGTTGATGTTCCCACCTAGGGAGTCTCGTCGTCACTGTGAGGTTGGCAGGAAATTAGCGGATACTTCAGAATATTGGCTGAAATAGTCTGAAACAGCCAGGGACATATCACCCCACAATGTGTTTTTACGCTTTTGTGCTGACGAAACAAATGAGATCAGTCAATCAGTGAGCCTTAGAGGTGCTGGAAGGATGATTCTTCTGGCTTTGACCAGAGCCAGGTTAGATGTTTCCCCTTGTTTCCAGTCTCACTGTACAGACACGAGCTTGGCACCAAAATGAACATCTCTGCACGGAAGAGAATCATATTTAGTAAAACTATTTCTTTGTAGACACAAATCCTGTCTGGTGTACATTAAACATTGTATTTTTGTTTGCTAATGGATCAGAAGCTGATGACACACCTGTGTATTTCCTTCACAGACCAATCCGTTTTGAGGTTTGGGACCGGGACTACGGCTGGGACGACGACCTGCTCGGAAAAGCGGAAGTGGTGCCCACGACGTACCTCAATACCAAGAAGTTTCCGATGAACCACGGCTCACTGGTCATCCAGCTGTCTGTTGTGTGTGCTCCCAGCCTGCAGGGGTCGCTGTGTGACCAGTACCTTGCTACGCCAAGCTACGAGGGCATTATGGGATACATGAAGGAAGACCGGCAGGACCACTGGGGTTCAGGGAAGTCGGGTCCTGAGGCTGATGGGGCTCACGGCAGCTCCTTTCTTTGAATTTCCTCTAATCAATACACCGCTGCCCTTCTTAAGATTTGATGTATTTGCTGTTCTAGATGTTTCAGTGCTTCTTCTTGCTTTTTGGCGCTACAGTGATTTATTATTCGCTGTAAATTGACACACACCAATAAAACAAAGAGCTGAGTTCAAAGCCCTCATACTTTCTCACCTTCACACACCTGACCCGTCACTGAGTGAAGAGTCTGTAACTTAATTGACCCTTCTCTAAGCCACGCCCCTCGTAGTAACTGTTGCTAAGTCCGACAAACTGTCGGACCTGACGGACTTTAATCACAGCGCTGCCGCTGTTTATCACTGCACTCCCTGGAGAAATATTATTGTCAAAAAGAAGCAGACAGTTTTGCAGTTGCATTGTGCATTTGAAGGTCAGACTGACTCAAACTGATGTGAAAAAAATAATGATAGATGCTAAAGCCTACCAATCACAGAGTAAAAGTGAACCACCGATTATTGACTATTGAGACAAAACACAACGATATTAAGGATCAGCACTGTTCCTGTATAGCTGTTAGGCCTCTGTTCATTATTACAATCATTAAAAAGCAGAACAGTAGGGCTTTATTAGCGTTAGCTAACACAGCCGACATGTTTCTGGATGTATTTTAGGTTTTGGAAAGAGAATAAATCGTACTTCTCCTTTCAACCTCTCTGGGTAACGACTGTAACTATTACAAGTGCCGCAGGAACAGCGTTTGACCAGATCCAGGAAAAATACAGCCAAAAAAAAGCTAGAAAATGACATTTATGTTTCTGTAATGTTTTTGCAGTAGTGTCAATGGAGCGCAGCCGTGAAAGTGTCGGGCCTCAGTTAGAGCGAGACCTCTACTGCTCTGTGATTGGCCAGCCGCGTGTTCGGGGCGTGGCTTAGTGAACGGTCAATTGTCCGATAAAGTAATCACTCACTCACATCAGTGACCACGTGGTCCTCAGACCGTCGGATCGTGATGATAATGCCACATAATCTCACTCCCAACTCGTCACATATGGACGCTTGGTCAAGACCCACTGCCGTTGCTTTTTAACGGTCCAGGTACCCCATGTTTTTAGACTTGTAGGGCTTAGACTTACATATGACTGTCAGCAGTCATATGTAAAATCCGGTCAGACTTTCAAAATAAAACTAGAGCTTAACATCATCAAATGCTGTAATTTGGTTCAGTTTAGGCAGCATTCAGTATTTTTTATTAAAGATATGTAGGTTACATAAGTTGCACCGTCCTCCTGGGTGAAAGTTCAGTTTCTGGCCCACCCCTCCACCTCCTTACTTGGACTTTACTGTTAAATATCCCACACCTACCTTTAGCGTTCAAAATTATTTTATTTTTTTTTATGTTTGAAATGCTAAATGGTCAGATGTTACAGTAGAGAGCTGTAGATACTGTACACATTGTGTTGGAGCTTTTCACAAAGCCTCATGAAAGAGTCAATGCCAATAAAAAAAGCAGCAGTAGAATTAGTAGTAGTGACAGAATTACATTTAATGTAATTTGATTTCTCAAGATCAAGTTTTTAAGTTCATTATCTAGAAATAACAAATGTTGTTCTCCTGAGATAACGGGATAAATTTCTCAAGATCTTGAGATAATGAAACTTTGCTTTCCCCGAGATAATTACATGAGTAATTCAAGATCTTGAGAAAACAATAATTTATTAACTGTGACAGTAGTAGTCTTGCTGTATATTATCTGTAGCAGCAAGGCGTAAAGTTATTTCCGCCTCTGTGATCAATATTCTCCTGCTCCTCTGACACTGCTACACTGAACGATGTTTCCTGAAATTATTTAATATACTATTGGTAACAAAACCAGTCTCGGGACAGTTGATAGCCTAAATCTCATCTTCACCACTTTAAAAATCTTGTTCAAAATAGACAGCGACTTGGAGTGCAGAAAACCTCCTGGGTTCTGTTTAAAAAAATGGTGCATTAGGGTTTATATTCTTTCACAAGACAAAAAGAGTCCATCTGGAATTAATTATGTCATTGTCGCTGAAAAACAAAAGTTTCAAGATCTTGAGAAAATAATCCGGTTATCTCAGGAGATAATGACATAAATAACTCGAGATCTTGAGAAAAACACATTAAATTAACTCGTTATCACGGGGAAAACGCGGGTTCAATCCCCCCACTGTCCCATCCACCAACATGTCCCTGAGCAACACACCCCTAGCTGCTCCAGAGGCATCTGACATGCTTAGCAATTGTAAGTAGTTTTGGATAAAAGCGTCAGCTAAATGAATAAAATGAATAAATGCAGGGCCTCTTAGAGCTTCCATAAGTAGTAGTGTTAATAATAATTAATAAGCACATGCCAATAGTAGGAGTAGGAGGTACGCATGTTACTGGCAGTTGTCCAAATCGCTGTCAGCAGTCATTTTAAGTGTAACAGTTAAAACACACTGCTGACTGTGTAACACCTACATGCAACCACACACACACACACACACACACACTGAGCGTTCAGTTATTCACTGCTGATGCTGATAAAATATTTAAAGAATACATGTTTGAAAAGCTCCTTATCAGAAGCAGAATGTGAAAATACGTATACGACATTAGAAGTAAAACTTCTTAACTTAAATGTCTTGCTAAAAGCAGCATTCAAAGTACACAAGTATCACCAGTAAAAGTGTACTTAAAGTATCCAGAGTCCATGCAGCGTGAATAATTATGGATCCCTCGAGGTCCTGAAAGACTATTTGTGTTTTTTACATCATAATATTTTGCGCACACAACTCATTGATGTAATTAAATGACATTACACTGAACAAGTGAAGCCATTAAAGCAGGATTTATCAGCATTATCAACATCTTGAAAACATATTCTGGTTGTTGTTGATTTGGTATCATTCTTTTTTAAGCTTTAGTAAGAGAAAGTCATTTACACAGTTTACAGGCAAAACAGTTTCTGCTGAAAAGGAAAAACATATATAAAAAATCCTTCACTCCCACGGCCATTACTATATTGAACAATCACATATAACATATCACATTTTGTATTCTGCACATGTCTGTACAAATAATGTGGCTAAATTGTCTTCAGTGTATCTATGTTTTTTACATGTGTTTTTATGTCTTTTGAGCTTGTCTTGTCAAAGACAAATTTCACTGTCACTTATGACAGACAATAAAGTTTTTCTTATCCATCTTATCTGATGTCTTTTTCTTGCTATTATCACAAGTATGCGGTTAAATTTCACAACTTTTCTCACAAAACTCCAAACTCATCACACACTGCCAGTCTTTTTTAAAACTTGTGCATTAATTTGGATTGTAATCATCTCTCACGACACAACCATTTTCTCATGAAATGTCATGAGAACACGTGGACTAATCACGACATAGTGATATATTTTTAACTACCAGTGAATCCAGACAGTGTAAAACATATATACCCGCCTCTCTGGCTCATCGTGAATCACCTACGACCCCAAGCCCACGTTGTGTTTGTGCTCAGTCTTTGTTTTCTTTGTTGTAAATGGTGGAAATAAGCACTGTGATCGAAAGATGAGTTATGATGTGTTTGAAATGCAGCTTGAGGTTTTACTTTCAGCTCTGTGAAGGCTCCTTCTCTCTGCGTTCTGATTGGTCGGAGAAGGTCTTGATTTATGAATCATCTCTGAGTCGTGGTGTTAACCTCCGGCCTTCAGACGATTTACACGTTGATTCCTGTGACACGTCGATAGTGAATCAGGAGGAAGCTGTGCGCCGAAGAGGAGGAGATCAGGTGGTGTGATCCACATCCCACCTGCTCAGATTATAGAAAACACTCCTACAATTAGATTATTATTATCATTGTTTTTATAACATGTAAAGTGCATTTGAATATTTGAGGTGCAGGTGAGCTAATTATTTACTTTAACATTTTTTATTCTGCTAGTTGGTCAAGTCTGTTTTATGTTAATCTGCACAGTAACAACACGTACCCAAAAAGTAAAAAGTACAATATTTTCCTCTGAAAGGCAGAAGTCAAGGTATAAAGGATCTTAAAACTTTTTTTAGATTTTAGTTGGGTGGGGTTATCGCTCCCCTATCCTCAAGAATTGTTTTAAACGTTCAGCAGCCAAACTCACAATTTTATCGTGTGTAGATGAAAAGCCAAGTCAGTAATCAGGCTCAATAATGAACGAGTGTGATCAGCGTACTTGTCAACCTCAAAATCCTAGCCTTAATTCGAAAGACCAAACCTGTTTGTGTTCCTCCGTAAACTGTGTTTCAACCCAGAGACTGTGTTCTTGCATTATGGGGTAGATTTCTTGAAATGCAAAAGCATTTGTTCAGTTTCAATGCTGGAGGGGACTCAAACGAGGAGGAGGTCCTCTCCCAGAGAACTTTTAGCATTGAGGACTTCATTTCCAGCAATCTGATGAAAATTTCTGCCTCAATTTATGATGGAAAAGTCTTCATTTATGTAAAGGAAAACACAAAATTCAGGCAGCAGGTGACAATTCAAAATATACAAAAAAATAATAGAATATAATGCAGTAAGGCTTTCAGGCTTTCTGTAGCTGTTGCTTTTAAATAGCCAATATTTCTCATGTAGATCCATCCATCATCCATCCATCGTCAACCGCTTATCCTGCGTACAAGGTCGCCGGGGGGGCTGGAGCCAATCCCAGCTGACATCGGGTGAAAGGCGGGGTACACCCTGGACAGGTCGCCAGTCCACCGCAGGGCCACACATAGACGAACAACCATTCACGCTCACACCTAAGGACAATTTCAGAGACACCAATTAACCCAGCCTGCATGTCTTTGGATGGTGGGAGGAAGCCGGAGAGAACCCACTCGGGCACGGCACCTCCGCGCCGCCCCTCATGTAGATCAACTTTTCTAATTTAATAAAATCCCTGCTGAGTCAGGCATGATTCAGTCTTCCCTCCTCTTTTGTTTGGGGGTGTGCATGTGGCACCTTTCCACTTCAAATAAGTTCACTTTAATTAAAGTTATAAATTCCTGACTTTAATAAATCGAGCAGGTTTTCTGCTCATGTTCAAACTTTCTGCACATTCAGAATCTCTCCCGCATCTGTGTTCTCTGATATGTCCAGAAAAAGACGTAATATTAAGAGACGTCATCATTTGATGAGAATTCATAAAATCTTTTAAGTCTACCTGCCCTGTACTCTGCTGTGCATTACTTATTGCTCCACCGGAATTATCCCTTTACACAGTCTGACCGACTCATGCACAGACTGCATGTTGCATATGAAACCAAAACCAAGTGTTGATGCAACCAAAAGTGTTTTTCTATAAATCATGATAATAATCAACAGATATTGTTACTGCTGATGGGACACTTTTTGATCCAGACGACAGAAGATGAAGGAATTAGCTTCAGTGTGTACCGAAACCCGGTATTAAACAGGCCAAAGGGCTAAACTGGTAAAGTTCAGCTCACGTTCTGAAAGGAAACAGCTGCAGGAAAAGTGAACAAACGGTGAAAACTTACAGCGAAGGAGAGGCGGCCCAAAACAAAGCAAAGTGAAGCCAGAGAGAACAAAGGTAAACCTGTAAATCCAAAACCTGCTGGGGAAACACAGGGAACAATGCTGAGACACTGACTGAGAGGTCATGATAGACAACGAGCTGGCACCGAGGAACAGACCGACTAAACACACCAGAGGGGTGGAGATAACGAGACCCAGGTGATCCACATCAAACAATCAGGGGGCACAGACACCAGGGCCGAGTTCAGCGCCGACAAAACGTAGCAACACATTTTTTCAACGGACGAACAGCCTGTTGTGTACGCAAGCGCACTGCATTTCCCCGCCTTTTTAACACCGCTGTCGCAGCTGATTGGGTAACACCTGTGACACGCCCACCAAACGGGAGAAAACACACCTCGAAGCCCGTGGTGGAACGTTGGAAACATGTCATTCAATCTGAAAACGTTGCAAGCAAGCAGCACAGAGCAGAGCGTACCAGGCAGGAAGTCAGACACAGGACGGCATAGAGAATCCGGTCAATTTTCAAAATAAAACACCCTGTGGAGACTCCCGAATCTAAATAATTTCTAGATTTCAAAACCATCTTTGCAAATCATGTATTTGAATTTCTTACTCATATGTAAAGGCTCATATTCTTCACAATTTGAATTAGAAATAATCCACTTTGATTCCTGCATAATTATTTTCTCTCTTATTGTCTATTTCTTATATTCTTACTTGATCACCTTCTCTGCAAGTACTGCTGAGGTTACAAGAAATGTTTGTATTCTTATGTCTGGTTACCATAAAATGCTAAAAGGGAGTGAATGTAATGGGAATTCCAAACATGTTGCATGTAACCCTGGACTCAGGGAGACTCATCTGTGATGTGAATCTGTGTAAACGTAACAGTTGAAATATCTCTGTTCTCTGTGTTATCCAGACTTCAGGGACAATGTGTCTCTGTGGGATGATATGATTGACCCTAAAGCTGGATAAATAGCAGGCTCACTCAGCTCTCCTCACTCATTCGAGCACACATGTACGTATGTGTTCCTGTGAGTCCTTCTGCAGAAGATAATAAAATTAACAGAAAGAGAAGTGTTTGCCTGAGCTGTTTATTTGAAAACTCGTATTGCCGTCACATCGGAAAACAATTAACACGGTTTATTGAAAACAGACGAAAAAAGAAATCATTTAACTACGTTGCCTACTTGATCATAGCAGAAGCACAAAAAGCAAACACTGATTACCAAATCAACAAAATCTAAACATGTCAGCAAAATCAGGCAAAACGCTCTGATTCTGAAATGCTCCTCGTGGGAGACGCAGCCTGAGGATGACGTAACGAAACGGGGTGACAGAGAGGCAGGCTGCACGCTCTGCTGCTGAAACGCTTCTGAGACGCTTCCAGTGGAAGTTGACGCCGAGCTATGGACGCATCAAAACGCAGCCGTAGCGAGCTGTAGCCGGAGTCAGTGGATTCCTGGCGTTACTGTTGCTTAACGAAAAGGCAAAGCAAGTTTATTTGTATAGCACATTTCAATAACAAGGCAATTCAAAGTGCTTTACATCAAACATAAAAGCAACACACGGAAATTGAAAAAGAAACACATTAAATTATCATTTTGAAAAGGGTGATATCAAAAATAAAAACAAGATTGAAAAAAAAACTGGATTTAAAGTTTCAGAGCCGTGTCCGATCAGGGTTAAACACGTTAAATAGAAAATAAAAACAGGCTGAGGGGTTAATGAGCAAATAATTGAGTTACAATTATTTTTTGTCTTTGAAAAGAGAATTAACAGAGAAGTATCTACTCTCTCTAGCTAGTCTGTACTCGGTCCATAGCAATCTTTGGGTCCACTGAAACCCCAAAAACCCTCGGACACTACAGAGAAACCAGGACACGTCTGTCCGCAGGCCACTTTGATCCAGTTATACTCTGGACCCACCTGCGTGTTTACAGGTGGTCCTGCAAATCACTCCACTTCCTTCACTCTGTTCAATCTTACTTTCTTTATCTTTTCACTCAATTACCTACTCATTTCTCACCGTGTAAATAGTGTTCACTGAAAATCTAAAAACACAGATAAAGAAAGCAGGACGTTACAGTGCAGTGAAAAGCATATATGTTCTTACAAAGTGGTTTAAATGGACCTTTGTTCCCTGATAATACTTCAGACTGTTCACTGTCCTGTTAGATCTGCAAGGACAGGCCAGACGTGGTGAATTATTGATGAAACATGATCTCCGATTTCCCTCGAGATCAGTTCAAAGACCACCAGAAAGAAAAAAAAAAAAACCCTCAGTCCTGAGAATCAAACACCTGCCCAGTCTGTAGAAACTGAACACAAATTAAGACATTTAAAGAATCGCTTTTCCATGTCTGGACAACAGATTTGGATAAAGATTTGAGAAAGTAGTGAAAAAAAAAAAAAAAAAAGGAGGACAGTAAGGATGAAGAAGGGGGGATTTCCTCCGGGCGTCCAGCCAAGCTGCCGCAGCCTCCAGAGTTCATCTCAACCATTAAAAGTCCATTTTAAAATCTCAAGGCTCTGTTTAATAGCAGCTGGTCTCATATATCACTGCTACCACACACACAACCTCGTATCTCAACAGGAAGTCAGGAACAGGTTTTCACATTAAAGGTTGTTCCTGGATCAGCCAGGACAGGATCCCACGCTGAAGGTTTTCCCTGAGTCCAGGTCCAGGATCAGGTTCAGGCTGGGGGTTATGGGTCTGAGCAAGTCGTGTTTTCGGTTTCAGGCTGAAGGACGTCAGAGGGAGGAATCGAACCTGTGACCTTCCAGTTAATGGAGTTTAATCTCACTGCTATTTTAATACAGACGCTGTGGATGTCTTCAACAGTGATGTAAACAGAGCAACAGTAATGCCGTAACTGCATCATTGGAGGAAGTACGTCAGTAAAAGTGCTAATATCACAATGTAAAACTACCACTGCCACAACTAGAAGAGTGACGATCTCCACCAGGCCTGGTATCACAACATGAAGAATAAATAAAACAGAGTAATTTGGCCTTTTGTCATTTAGTCTCCACTGATTCATGTTGTGCAGAGACGGCAGCACCTCATGGATGCAGAACATATAAAATGTGTTTATTAAACCCGAACTGAGTGCGCGCCTCCGGCATTATACGAGCAAAATAATTAACCTTAGTTGTCAAAGTTTGTTTCTGTCTCATCACTCTCGTGCACTTTTTTATGACACACAAAACTTTTGAAGACTTAAAATAAGTTTTGTTATAAATTAAACTACATTAAAACATTTTATAGTACAGATGACAGAATTATTATTAAGAATTCAAGTAAAGTCACTGAGCTAGAGTCCAAGTCAAGTCTCAAGTCTCTGAGCTAGAGTCCAAGTCAAGTCTCAAGTCTCTGAGCTAGAGTCCAAGTCAAGTCTCAAGTCACTGAGCTAGAGTCCAAGTCAAGTCTCAAGTCACTGAGCAAGAGTCCAAGTCAAGTCTCAAGTCTCTGAGCTGGAGTCCAAGTCAAGTCTCAAGTCACTGAGCTAGAGTCCAAGTCAAGTCTCAAGTCACTGAGCTAGAGTCCAAGTCAAGTCTCAAGTCACTGAGCTAGAGTCCAAGTCAAGTCTCAAGTCACTGAGCAAGAGTCCAAGTCAAGTCTCAAGTCTCTGAGCTGGAGTCCAAGTCAAGTCTCAAGTCACTGAGCTGGAGTCCAAGTCAAGTCTCAAGTCTCTGAGCTAGAGTCCAAGT
>NC_060151.1:31414299-31415176 GCF_021292245.1 Micropterus dolomieu
TAGAGTCCAAGTCAAGTCTCAAGTCTCTGAGCTAGAGTCCAAGTCAAGTCTCAAGTCACTGAGCTGGAGTCCAAGTCAAGTCTCAAGTCACTGAGCTAGAGTCCAAGTCAAGTCTCAAGTCTCTGAGCTAGAGTCCAAGTCAAGTCTCAAGTCACTGAGCTGGAGTCCAAGTCAAGTCTCAAGTCACTGAGCTAGAGTCCAAGTCAAGTCTCAAGTCTCTGAGCTAGAGTCCAAGTCAAGTCTCAAGTCACTGAGCTGGAGTCCAAGTCAAGTCTCACGTCTCTGAGTTAGAGTCCAAGTCAAGTCTCAAGTCTCTGAGCTGGAGTCCACGTCAAGTCTCAAGTCTCTGAGCTAGAGTCCAAGTCAAGTCTCAAGTCACTGAGCTAGAGTCCAAGTCAAGTCTCAAGTCACTGAGCTAGAGTCCAAGTCAAGTCTCAAGTCTCTGAGCTGGAGTCCAAGTCAAGTCTCAAGTCACTGAGCTAGAGTCCAAGTCAAGTCACTGAGCAAGAGTCTCAGTACTCAGAGTTTACTTTTAAATATCCTACACCTACCTTTAGCGTTACAACCTGAAGCCAGCAGGTCTTGTAAGTAAGAACGCTTCTACATACAGACGTTAGTAAAGTGAATAGTAAAAGTACTTTTACACTACTGAATGCAACTATTCACATCATATTTTTCTGTGTATTTTTAAATAAATGTGTATGTGTATGTGTATTTGTACATATTTGACTCTTGGGTTTCAGATGTTAGTGAATGACATTAATATCACAGCCTGTGATTTACAAACACGTCCATATATCACTCCTGCTCCCCCCAGCAAATATAAGGCCCAACTGGATGAACAGATTGTCCACTCCCCCAGTACCCTGCCCCCCCC
>NC_060151.1:31415196-31442518 GCF_021292245.1 Micropterus dolomieu
TTGTACATATTTGACTCTTGGGTTTCCCCCCCCCCCCCCCCATCCTCATTCACCTGAAGCGGAACACACCTCCCTGCTGCTGCTGTGGGGAGGGAGAGGGGTCGAGAGACACCGACACAGAATACAGAGAGAGGATGGGAGGGAGGAAGCAGAGGAGGGGGAGGGGAGAGGCAGCAGCAGCAGGTAGAGATGAAGGGTGGAGGGAGTTGACGCATGCGCACTGGCACTCCATCCCCTCTGCATCGCCCCCCCCCCCCTCTCCTCCCTCCCTCCTCTCTCTTTTTCTGCAGCATCAGTACCACACTCCCTCCCCCCTCCCTCCTCCTCTTTCTCTCTCTCCCTCCCTCCCCCACTCTCTCTCTCTCTCTCTCTCTCTCTCTCTCTCTCGGTCGGTTTTCCTGCCGGGCTGCTGCTGCTTTGCGCGCTGCGGGGCCACACTGCGACCGCACCGAGGAGGAAGAGGAGGAAGCCGCGGACCGAAAGGGGGGCCAGAGCGGCGGAGAAAAAAAAAAAGAAGCAAAAGAAGCAGAGGAGGAGGGTTTGAACGCGCCGTCACCGCACGGATAACAAATACCTCAGAAGAAGAAGCAGAAGGCGGAGACGCGTCACACCGCGCCGTTCCTCCCTCCATCTCTGGCTCCGCTTTTCAGGGGAACTGAAGAAAAGGTGAAACACGAAGAGGAGGACAAACAGGGGGAAAAATCTTGTTGGGGGATCTCGGAGCGCAAAACGACGAACGACGCGGTGTTGGAACCCTCCCCCCTCCCCTCACGGACCAGGGCCGATTCTCCGTTTTCTAGCAGGTAGCTCGGCGCGGCGACACCATGAAGGACCGTACGGCGGAACTACGAAGTGTAAGCTGATTTTTTCATCTTTATTTCCATCCATGTTGGCCTCCATGTTCCCACCTCCTCTCCTCCTACTCCCCCTCCTCCTCCTCTCCTCCTCCTCCTCCTGCAGCCGCCGCAGCTCCACGGCCTCGCCGCCTCTCCTCCGCTGCAGCCGGACGCGAGCGGAGGAGCGGGGCCAGAAAACCCGCTGAAAAGCCCACATCTGCGCTCCTGTCGGGCTCTGCGGAGGAGGTGTGGAGGCAGGTGGAGCTGCGGCTCTGAGCTCTTCATGCTGTGAATACAGAGTGATGTGAAAGTAGCCGCAGAGTTGTGAGGATGGAGCCTGAAATGGAGGCTCTCCTCACACAGGGACTAGATTTTGCTCTCAGTGTGAGTGGATGTTTGGTTTGTTGTGAGGTGAGCACCGGCTGCGGGTCACGATTGCAGCACCGTACTCGTTCATTTTGGGGGTATTTCCGCCTGTAATAACCGACATCTGAGCGCGTCTCGGCGGGTTTAGACGCAGAGGCCCTGCTCAGGGTTTTCTCTCCTCGTGCAGCGCTGCATGCATGATGGGAAAAATGCCTTGAAAAAAATAAAAACGCTCCCATCCATGCTAATTTGGCCGTGCATGTCCATGCATGCGTGCCTGGGTGACCTGATGATGGAGGAGGAGGAGGAGGAGGAGGAGGAGGAGGAGGGAGCTGACTCTGAAATGAGTCGCGGACCAAAATGCAGTGATTTTTTTTTTTTTTTCCGAGGCCGCATCCTGCAGCCAGCGCGCGCCTCCTCCCTGAGAGAGAGCCGCGTGAATGTGGGAGCATCAGTCCCGATCAGGCGGAGGGGGATCGATGCGCGCGGCTGGATGGATGAATCAGGCGGCAGGTGGAGCGGAACGGAGGATGCAGCTTTTCTGCCGCTTCTCCGCGTGCTCCTGTATGGGTGATGGGGGGGGGGGGGGTTATTGTACTCAAGCCTCACCCATTTTATGACTCCGCATTGGGGGAGACTGGAGGTTTGACGCGTGCGGTGTGCGGGGCGATGCGGCGCGGAGCTATACAACAGCTGATGCTGGCGGGATGGGCGGACAGTGGAGGGATTTTTTTGGGTGGGGGGCGGAGGAGCGGGTGGTGGTGGGTGGGTGGGGGGTGCTTCCATCAGCTGCTCAAACTGCAGCAGCTCCTCGCCGCCGGGTTCAACCGGGTTCGCGTCAGGCAGAACTGAATAAACAGAAACACATCCATCTATTTCCTCTTCATTTTATTGGATGTTCTTCATTTCCTTCCTTTCTTCCATCTCTGTCTGTGTTTCAGGTCTACGTGTGTTTGGGGGGTTCAGATACTATTGATCAGAACCTGATCAATAAATCAGCAGCTGAAGTGTGTGTGTGTGTGTGTGTGTGTGTGTGTGTGTGTGTGTGTGTGTGTGTGTGGAGGTGATTTGCATTAACAAAGTGACAGGCTCAGCACCGCCCGGAGTTTACCGCACTGCTGTCCGTCCATCACCACTTCTTCTTCTTCTTTTATCCTTTGTCACATTCTTTCCAGCTCTCCGTCTCACTCCTTCCCTTCCTGTCTCCACCTATTCCCCTCTGTCCCTTCACCATCCTTTCTCTATCCATCCTTCCATGCCTCTTCAATCCCTTATTTCAGCTTCCCTCCATCATCCTGTCCTCACTTTATCCTCCATCCCTTCCTTCGCTCTCCCTCTTTATTATCCATTCGTCCACTCCTCCTCCATCCCCTCTGCCTCCAATTCTCTTCTTCCATCCCTCCCTTCATCTTCCCCGCCTCCCCTTTTCATCTCCTATTTCCTTTCCTTTCCCTCTTCCCTTCAGCCCTCCGTCTTTCCGCCACACAACTCCACTGCACGGACCGAAAACCCGAGTCTGACCGGCTGCAGAACGAGCTTCCTGTTTCCTGTCTGAGGAGTGGAAGCAGTTTGTGGATAAGCAGACGTGAGGAAGAAAGTGATGACGAGGCTGTAACCTTCCTCACATCAACACATGACACTAACAGAAACCTGCTTTTTTGGAGTGTGGGGGGGGGATCGATACAGTATCGCGATATTTTCTGTGGCAATACCGTCGATCGATACACAGACGTCAAGTATTGATCTTTTATTATATATTGTACATGAGAATTTTACTTTTTGGTGCTATAATGATAAAATCAATTGCTTTTTCAGTCCACGAGAAAAAGAGTTTTCCTTTGGAGACACAATTTGAATTGCAGAAAGATAATATGTGTTTAAAATCACAATAATATGGTCTCACGGGGCCTCTGGTGATTCCCACCCCTGGTTCTCCATCGTTTGAGATTCGACTGCAGCTCCTTTTATGACGTCACCTCGCCGCGTCCCCTTCTTCTTCTGCGCTGGTTTAACGGCAGCGGCTGGAGAATCAGCTCCATCGGCCAATGAGATCATGTGGAGACGCAACTACCGCTTCCTTCTGTGCACTTCTTATTCTCGTGCCTCCATCTTCTCTCTCCCAGTGGTTATTTCAGCTTCCATCCACTTCTTTTGCTCCACCTTCCTGCCGTCACCTCGTGGCCTGTCCCGCCACCGTGTCTTCATCCACTCCTCCATCTTCACTGCTTCTTCCCATCGTCTCCTCTCTCTTCTTGTTCCAGCATCCCCCCCTCTTCTCTTCCACTCTTTATTTCAGCTGTCCTCCATCCACCTATCCCTTCTGGGTTTCATCTATCCCTTCCCACCCCCCCATCCTGACTGCCTCCTCTTCTTCTCTTTTCCCTTCGCTCGTTCGCCTCTTTCCGAGCCTCATCCCTCCATCGGCTGCAGATTCTCTTCTCGCTCTGTGTGAAACATGTCGTCTCGTTGTCCTCGCGGGTCAGCGTCCTCTACTCAAATGTTTTTTTGGTCAATCTCTTGTCTTCCTGTCGGCCATGTTGGCGATCGCTGGAGTGAAATCCGGCTCACGTAATCTTGCCGGTAACAGATGCTGCTGTATCATGCAGCAGCAGAAGCAGCTCAGTAGTAATAATTATATTTTTATGTAATCGTCCACATCACAGTGACGCTGGCTGCTCTCCTCCTCCTCCTCCTCCTCCTCCTCCTCCGAGCAGCTCCGAGTCCACACGGGTCTGAACGATTGCTGTGAGTGTGTGAATGTGACTGAAGGAGGCAGGAAACCTACAACAAACCCTGCAGTGGCTCTCCAGCCTGCACAAACCTCTCAGCGCTGCTCCTTTAACACGATTCCAGCGTTAGAAAATATCTCTGAAAGCGTAACTCCCAAACAGCATCTGTAGTCTGCACAGAAATATTACAGGGAGGTGCAGCGTGGTGAGTTCAGGCCTGTTCGTAAATCTGAAGTCTGCATTTCCTTGAGGAATGAAACCTTGTAAAACAAAGTCAGGTGAAAATATTTAGAAATATTCTGTGTTTTGTCACGGTTGCTACAGAGAAACTGCTGCATCATTGTTCCGCCTGCTGCAGGAAATGCTTCGTCACGTTACGCTTCACCATCTGCAGCAGCAGGTAGCTTTGGCGTTACGTGTTGCTGAGACGTGTCGGAGCGCTCGCTTTGCTTCACCGTGGGTCAAACATGTGAAACTGTTGGTGTAGAAGAAGCTGAGGTCACCACCCTGTGTACTCTCTAATGAAATATGCATAAAAATACCCATAAACATTTAGAAGAATTTTCAGAAATTGATCAGGGGAATAATTTGAACTGGAATAAAAAAGGTGAAGACTCTAAAATTACAGGTTAGGATCTGCACAGCTGTGAGCGTCAGCGCTTTGTCCACTAATCTGTGTGCTGCCAGTATAAACAGAACGAGGTATATCCGTGCCTTTTATCAGCAGCCTGCACAGCAGCACAGGCAGTATTTAGTGGCACAAAATGTGTCCAAGAATGATTAATCTGAGGGTATGAATTACTGAACAATAACACGAAACACAAACAAGCACATGGTGAAACTTTGGCTGTAGCACGAGGCTTTGTTGTGAAATATTTCTGGAGGTTTTTGTGACTGATTTGAATATTTCTTTGGGTAAATATGTTGAAAATTATGTAGTACTCCGGCAGTGTAATTAAAGGCTGTTATATCTGAATGTAGGAAGAGGAAATTCACACAGTGATGAAGATGGATGCAGTAGAGTTATTCTTTGTTAAATGCTCATAAAAGTGCACAGAGTTTGGTTGGTGGCTGGTTAGAACTTCCTCACGTGGGTGTTTGTGCTGAGGGACTCGTGAGCTCTGTAGTTTTAAAATATGAATTACAAATACCACAAATACTCAGTCTTGTTTTGAGTCAACAATAGTAGGATCTTTATAAAAAACCAAACAAACACATATAATATATATATATACTCATGATGAACTGACGCTATATAAATATATAGTGTATATATACAGAATACATATATTCTGTATATATATACACACACACTCTCCCTCTGTATTTAGAGATATTTAAACATATATATATAATCAATAATACTGCACTGTAGTATTACTAGAGATCTTCTTCCTCCTGTGTTCTGTGCAAATGGAGACAAATAAGGAAAGAGAAAGAAGAAAAGACTTCTGGGTAATAAACTTCTCAGCTGTGTGTGTGTTACTGCAACATATCCCATTTCACTGTCATTGATTATAACAGGGGTCACACACACAGAACACACAATCTTATTTATTGGCAGTTTTCTGGTCGATCAGATCTGAACCTCAGGTGACACGTTGTTCATCAGATCAACCTTGTTCTTTACTCTGCTCTATTCTACATGTGCGTCTCAGCGTTACATGTAGATGAATCCACGATCGAATGAGGATCTAAAACTATTTTTAAAACAGAAACTAAGCGCCAGAACACCAGAGGTCTCACAACACGTTTGACGTGGATCTTTAGCTCTTCTGGTGAACATGGACTGATAACGTTGCACCAGTAGCAAGCCGTCCTGACAGAGCTGAGCTCTGATTGGACGAAGGGCCTGAGAGTCCGAACATGGAGAAAGTTATCGTAGCTCATTAGAGAGTTTCTCCATCCAGGTTTACTGAAGCTCCCCTGTCAGGAAAATCATGTTAGCCACCGAGCTATGACTGACTAACAGCTAGCTCTGCTTGTGATTTTAAATGATTTAATACTGCTTTTGATGGAATAAAATGTTCATAAAAAGGAAGTTTTTATTGTTATCTACTAAATAATTTACTAAATACTGACCGTATAAACATGTATTTTATGTTTTATATTTTTAAATTATTTAAATCTCTTTGATCTTAAAATCTACTTTGCTTCAATTTTGTAAAACAATCAAACATACTGTGAACTCTGTGCTGCAGAATAAATGAACAAGACCCATAATCTGATCAAACAAAACTAATCTGATCTACATCTATTGATTAGCCATGTTGCCATAAGTGACGGGCACCTGTGCGACAGAATAGATCTGTGTGGTTTGTTTTGTCCTCCTGGAGCCACCAGGTGGGTGGGTCTGTGTTTGGTTTAGTGTTTGTTTGACTTTATTTACACAGAGAACAAACACCTGCGGCAGACAGATGGACTGCTGCTGTCTCGTCTCTCAGTAGTGAGTTGCTCAAGGGCACCTTGTCGGCAGCAGTCTGACACTTCCTGTTGTCTGACACTTTCAAATTAAAGCTTCACGGAGCGGCTGCAGTCTGACACTTCCTGTTGTCTCACGCTTTCAAATTAAAGCTTCACTGAGCGGCTGCAGCCTGACACTTCCTGTTGTCTGACACTTTCAAATTAAAGCTTCACGGAGCGGCTGCAGTCTGACACTTCCTGTTGTCTGACACTTTCAAATTAAAGCTTCACGGAGCGGCTGCAGTCTGACACTTCCTGTTGTCTGACACTTTCAAATTAAAGCTTCACGGAGCGGCTGCAGTCTGACACTTCCTGTTGTCTGACACTTTCAAATTAAAGCTTCACGGAGCGGCTGCAGTCTGACACTTCCTGTTGTCATACACTTTCAAATTAAAGCTCCTTGTTTAATGACATTTACATCACTGACAGTCTCTCTGTTTAATTTTAAAGGCAAATCTAACTTTCTGAAAAACGATAATTAGATAAAAGTATGCAGATGGGACAGTTGACGGACAGCTTAGCTTCTGTTAGCTAGTTAGCATCCTGTGCTATTATTGACCCCTCTCCTGAAGTTTTTTTTTTTATTTGAGTCATGTTAGCAACAATAAATATGCAACGTCTAGTTACACTTTTAAAATAAAAGTAAACGTTGTGAAATGTCAAAATTTGGTTAGGTTTAGGAAAAGATCACCGTTTGGTTAAGTTACTTTACTTGCGTAACTTACACAGCTTACGTAACCTACTGTGCATAACTTAAATAAAAGCATTCAAAGTTGACCGTTTTGTTTCACACGGGCAACAAACACGGGTCTCCTAACTGAAAGCGAGGTTTGTGACCCACCCGTCCAGCTCCTTACTTACCGCCAACGGGTCCTGACCAGGCGTCCATATGTGACGACTTGGGAGTGAGAACTGGCTACTAACATTACACAGTGTTTACTACAGTACGCGGACTACTTATCTTTTGCAGTACAACAAATCAACAGACTTTACCATTTTATACTGACAGGAAATTATTTTGTTTAGAATTAAACTTCACAAATAGCGAGCAAAGTATATTTTTAAAGATCTCTCCAGCTGCTCCTCAGATTTCTGTTTGCAGGACTTGGTGCAGTGTGCATACTGTTGGATATACTTTCATTTTCAGGTGTGGACGCACCGGCGACTAAAAGGCATTCAGCCATCAGCAGAGGCATTGCCTGCTGAGGTGATCAGCCTGCATGGCTCACATATTAGTATTATGAGGAGAGACTCTTATACATGTACATGAAGCTGTTTGCTCTGAAAATATGTTTCTGGCTACAGGCTTGATGCTAATGATAGCTAGCTGTGTATGCCGGTAGCTATCCTTCAGCCAAGTCAAGGGCAAACCCACCATTACTGCTGGCACACAGGAGGTCACTTTCCTGACGTTACTCTCTGCTCGTATGTTCTGTCCTGTTCTCTGGCTGCTTTAGGTTCTAGCTTGTTACCGTGTGGCATTTCTGCAGCAGCTGTTTCTGCTCTATGTTTTTCAGCGCTACTGCTTTCACTCTGCCAGAGGTGAGAAACACTTGATTTGGATTTGATTGCGGTTGAATGAGATTATTCATTTCCTCCTATTAGTCCACCCCCACATAACACACATTTCTATATCTGAGGGCCTTTATGTCTTGATATATGCTAGAGTCCCTAATCCTAAAGTTAAACTAAACATGTTATGATTTGGTACAGTCTATAGAGTTTATTAAAGCAATGGTGAAAATTCCAAAAGGGGAAAATAACTGCACAATCCAAAAACCAAAAGAAAGGCCGTGATCCAAGCAGAAAAGGGAGGTGAGAGACAAAAGACAAAATCCACAGGGGACAAAATCCAGGTACTAAAAACGGGTTGGGATGATCGACAACAACTAATGAAAAGACAGAGACTTAAGTACACAAAAAGGTGTGTGGGGGGGGGGTGACAAACGAGGCCCAGGTGGTAAAACACTCAGACGATAGAGTGTAGCCCGAGTCACTCGTTTCTGCTTCCACTTCCGCCCCACAGGACCTTATTTTGGAAAAAATATGTACGGTAGTCAACGCGAGAGACAACTTATTACAATTTAAAAGATAATTTTGTCCGTCAAGAAAGTCGCAGTTTGTGGTAAATCAGTAAAGTTACATGTCGTTTTGTGTGAAAACCGGTAATGCTAGCTAACGTTCTGTGCTTGGTTGCTGCTAATTAGATAACTTAGCCATGTTCCACGCAGAAATGTATCTCACCTGATGTGTTTAATCCAGTTGACTACGTCGTGTCCATGTGACTTTTGGGTTTGTGGTGTTTGTAAATATGTATTTTCAAAGCAACTACAAAAAAAGGGTCGCCAAATGACAGGAAGTAAAGCACACATATAAACACATGAGGAAGGATTTCAAGAGGTGGTATAATGGTTTTTGGCTTTTCCCCTCTCCTTTATTGTGTTATATACATTTTTTGTGCATGTACTAGGTTTGCAAAGTGAAAAAGCCCAAAGGGAGTTCCCATCTCCTACAGAAAACTCTGCTCTGAACTGCCTGAAAACATTTCGTTTGTAGTCTTTACTTCCCTTTCTTGTGACGTCACAATGAAAATACGTGTCATAACGCTCACCAAGCAGCTACTCCGACACGCCCTCAAAAACACTGGTGGAAAAACAGTGAGCTGCAGCACACAGCTCTCCTCTCCCTTCCAAACACTAGCTACCCTCCAGGCAGTCAGTGGACATAAAGTTGTTCCTGTGATGTAGAGACAGAGCTCAGTTAAAACTTTATGGATACAGATTAATAACTCACCGCTCTGAAACTCTCGCTCCAGTCCGTGTTGCCGAGCCGGTCGGCAACACGTACGGCTGAACCCGAGCTGTTCACCGGCTTCTCGCTGACCCGCCCTTCTCTGCTTCTGATTGGCTAGTAGTCCTTAAGTAGGAACTGAGCATGTGCAACTCCCAACAAAGATCATTTAGAGACAAGATGTATCACTCCATAGCTAAAACGAAGCCTTCAGCACAGGCTGAAAAGAGGAGCTGCAGCAATGTGCAGTATGACAAAAAATATGGCGTTTTTTGAAAATTAAACCATGTAAACCTGTTCTGGTACAACCCCTATAATAAAATTTTGAACCTGAAAATGAGCATAATACCCCGTCGTTAACAACCTAGAACAAGAGATACAAAACTCAAACACCAAACCTTAAACTCTAAAAGTCTCAACCCTCAGGCCTTCATTTTGTCCAGCACCTTTCAACAACATGCCAAGTGTCTTCCATAAGACATAAAAAGGCATTGCAATATGTGGACGCTGCGAGTAATCGACTAGTCGACAAAAATCAATGATAAAATTAGTTTCCAACGATTTTAGTTAACAATTAGTCCCCCGCGACCCGATCCCAGATAAGCGGATGAAGATGGATGGATGGATGGATAGTTGATGATGTCATCAGGCCGTAGCGACACTGAAGTGAACAGTAACGTTAGCAACATCAGCAATTTTATTTCTTACTGCACTAATTTTATTGTCTAAAACAACGTCAAGCTACATTTAAAAGCAGATAGCTAATTAAGAAGCATTGAGTAATTTTGCCATAAAACAGGAGACAACAGAGCAAAATATGACCCAAGGTTTTGTTCCAAAAAATGTCCCCACTTGCCAAAGATGTCCAAAAACATCCAACAGTGTTTTGAAAGATGTCCTCACTTTCTAAAAAAATCTTTTCACTCTTATATCTTCCAAAAATGTCCTTGAGTGTTGTCTGTCTTTACTGCCCCCACTTTCCAAAGATATCCTCACTATTCACAAAAATTCCACGTTCCAAAGTTCAAAAACTATCCTTCCCCACTTTTTAAATATGTTTTCACTTTTCATAAATGTCCTCAATGTCCGGCTCTAGAAATTGGTCCTCACAAAGATAGAAGTACAGAAGAGCACAAACCCTCCTCCTACGTGGTATTGAACAGGCACAATCTGCTGACTGAAAACAATCTTCTGTGTGGGGGTGTGTGGATTGGTCAGTAGGAGGTCATGTGATTGATGGCAGCGTCTCCATTTAATGGCCCTTAAATTGTCCCCGTGCTCTCTGGTTTGTGTGTGCATGTGTGTGTGTTCTCATGTATTATAGATGCTCCCCTCCCCCCTCCACGGCTCACCGAGCAGCCTCGTAACAGCAGCAAACATCCTCCCTCTTCTTCCCATCCTCCACCTCTGAGGCTGATTTATTTTATCAACTCAACGGCCAAATATTAATTCATTAGCTCAACCAATCAGACGGGAGATTGTTTTAATCATTCAGGAGCTGGGAAAGTTATTAGCAGGATTTTAGTTTGGAGGTAAGGGGAGGGGAGGGGTTGTTGAAAACAGGCCAGGTTCGTCCTCGTCTCCGTTTCCATGCGGCTACAGACAGACGGCGAGGCAGTGATGTCACACTGATGTCACAGGTCTGATAGGAAAACATGTGTTGTCGTCCTCTGACTCACACGGTCAGGACGGGAAAGGTTTCAGTTTGTTTTCTTCTTGGCTGAAGTCTTATCTTAGCCCAGGATTAAACAGCATTAAATTAGCTTTCATTGACCTTGACTCTGGCCGATGTTCTGCTCTTTAATGTTCTCAGACAATTATAATTAACTGACGATTGAGACAAAAGTGATTTTCAAGAAGGAATCATTTCACTTGAGCAGAGACGTGTGGAGAGCCACTGGTTCTGGTTATTCACCCCTTTCGTGCCTTAACATGGAAACATGTCAGTGATGTGTTCATGTTCTGTCAGCTCTTAATACTACATTACCCAGGAGTCTCAGCTGTGGACGCTGTTGCGAAGAAGCCAGTCAGAGGGTTTTGAATCACGAGCTGTTGTGAACGCTTCGTTGTTGCATTTGGGAACAAAGCAAATCGCCACGGTTGACTAATTCATCCAAAACTGACTCATGAGTGTTTTATCTCTGTAGCTTCAGCTCTGTTTGTTGCTGAAATTCATCCTGAAGTTGACATCTCTCCCCATCAGCTTTTATGCCTACAGGGCTTCTTGTAGTTTTTATTTATAAAAGAACCAGATATTTCTTGTTCTTATGATTCAACCAAGAGAGTTTCATGTCCATCCAAGACCAACGCTGAACATGAGAAACCAACCAGTTCTCACTCCCAAGTCATCACACATGGACGCATGGTCAAGACCCCTTGGAGTCAGTTTGTAACGCTCTGGGGGAAGCCCTGTAGCCTCATATTTTAATGCTGAAAGTAGGTGTAGTATATAAATAACAGAAAAGTCTAACTAAGGGGGTGGATGGATGGATGGATGGATGGATGGGGTGGGTCGGTGTTTGTTTTCCATGTGAAACAAAAAGTCAAAATTGATTGTTTTCAGTTAAGAAACTTTTAACCTAAACCATGATCTTTTCCTAAACCTAGCTATCATTTTGGTGCATAAACCTAACCAAATTGTGCTGTTTCACAACGTTATCTAGTAGTTGTATTTTGAAAGTCTAACCAGATGTAGCGTATTTTTATTATTGCTAACTTTTGCTAAAGGGTATCCAGGACATTAAAAAAGTGTCCATACGTGACTAGTTGGGAGTGACAACGGGTTGGAGACAAATTTTACTGCAGGAACTAGGGATGCACTGAATGTTCGGCAACCGAAATTAATCTGCCAAAAATAGCAAAAAAAGCACTAGCCGCATCTAAATATGGAGTGCACACGTATTCAAGCCTTTACGGTAAGTGAAGCGGCCCAGTGCGAGCTGACAGGCAGGTTAGAGACTTTATCCTGTCAGTTTGTCTCTTTACAAAGACAAGTGTTGCAGTATGAGAGAGTCTGACCTGAAGAGAGGCTGTGAAGTCTTCGTGTTACACCGTATGAGAACCACATACAACATTATTTATCACACTGGGTCGGACTGGATGAATTTCAGGCAAAATAAATGGAAAAAATGTGAAAAACCTTGTTCAGTATTCTGGAAAGTTTTTCATTATATTTGGTTTCATTTCGGTGCATCCTGAGCAGGAACCACATTTCCCAAAGTAATACATTTGATTCCATAAAACCAAACTGAGGCTGAGACTATAATAATTATTTAAATTCTCAAACCTCTGAACTCCGATAGTTTTTTCAGAGATGTTAGCCAACCAATGAGAAATGTTTGTAAATTACAAAAGAAAGAAATGTTATGGGTATTTATGTTGGTGCAGTTGGTGCAAATATATACCTGTACATAAAAAAAAAAAATATTGTTAATGATAGTATCCCTTTCTACATGCTGTGCTGAAGTTTACAGTTTGCTCTCACCCAGAGAGTTATCAGCTGAAGGTTTTGTGTCCTGTTTATGGGCAGCCGAGCAGCACAGAGCTGTTTTCAGATCTGAAACCTGTCTGCTGTGTTGCTGTCTAGGTGCAGTGGTCCTGTGTTAGATCCACTGGAGAAAATGCAGTATAAATAGTCCCGAGCCAAAGTCATTACAGGCAGTTATTGAATTGAATTAAGGCATTAAAAGGTTGGTAGATGGCTGAACTAAGTAGCGCAAACTCTGCCTCACCTCCCTCAGCCGGAGTGTGCCCTTCCTTTAAATAGATTCCTGCAGCTAATGCCTGACAGGAAGCCGAGCTGTGTGCTACCATTACCTCATACTCCAACATTCAAGGAAAAACACGATTCAAGGCTTCTGTGTGAACGGCAGCAATGCTAGAAACGTGAGGAATTCAGATACCTTGATTTAAAGTTAAAAATACATCATGACAAGCAAAAATTCTGCATTTAAAACTGAAGTAGTAAAAAAAATATTATGAGCAAAATGTACTTATGCACTTACCTGTGCTGCCTCATGAGATTTGAACTAGAACTCGTTTTAAATGACTGGACTTGTTTTGAATAAATCAGGTCTGGACTTGTTTTCAAACTGGACTTTAATTGTTTCAGATGTCTCTGAACCTGTCTCGAACTGTGGCAGGACTTGTTTCGGCTGAGTCGGTGCTTGTCTCTGCCTTGTGTCTTGAATTTACTTGGATGTGTTTGAATGACTCTGACTTACTTACAAATAACTTGCTTCAATTGAATTGAATGGACTTTTACTTGTTTCAGATGACTCTGAACTTGTCTCGAGACTGCAGCAGGACTTGTTTTGGGGCTGAATTGACTGGGACTTAAACGACTTGAAGATGTTCTATATTGACTCGAGACTGGACATGAACTGTTTTAAATTACTTTGACTAGAGTTTGACTTGCCTGGGATGCGTTCTCTATTGACTAGAGCATGGACCTGAACTGTTTTAAATTACTTTGACTAGAGTTTGACTTGCCTGGGATGTGTTCTGTATTAACTAGAGCCTGGACCTGAACTGTTTTAAATTACTTTGACTAGAGTTTGACTTGCCTGGGATGTGTTCTCTATTGACTAGAGCCTGGACCTGAACTGTTTTAAATTAATTTGACTAGAGTTTGACTTGCCTGGGATGTGTTCTGTATTGACTCGAGACTGGACCTGAACTGTTTTAAATTACTTTGACTAGAGTTTGACTTGCCTGGGATGTGTTCTGTATTAACTAGAGCCTGGACCTGAACTGTTTTAAATTACTTTGACTAGAGTTTGACTTGCCTGGGATGTGTTCTGTATTGACTAGAGCCTGGACCTGAACTGTTTTAAATTACTTTGACTAGAGTTTGACTTGCCTGGGATGTGTTCTGTATTGACTCGAGACTGGACCTGAACTGTTTTAAATTACTTTGACTAGAGTTTGACTTGCCTGGGATGTGTTCTGTATTGACTAGAGCCTGGACTTAGATTTGTTTAGAATGACTCGAGACATTTCACAGATCTGAATGAATTCTTCTCCATAGCAACAGCCACTAAAGGTCATGGGAAATGTAGTTTTTAGAACCAATGGGAGTGGGATTTGTAAGGAAGTGAAATGCAGTGGACGAGCAGCTCCACCAACGAGGGCGGGTCAATGCATGAATTCTCAAATGTTCACACCGAGGTCACGCTGCACCACGAGGTCATAAGGTCACGCTGCACCACGAGGTCATAAGGTCACGCTGCACCACGAGGTCACAAGGTCATGCTGCACCACGAGGTCACAAGGTCACGCTGCACAAAATCATACTGCTATGGAGGACCCCAGGCACCAAACGACATATAAATTATAAAGTTGGTTTGTAACTGTTCATGTGTTCATTAGGAAAAAAACGGATCTGTGTCACGTAAATGAGAGGAATCATATTTGGGTCACTATCACCTGCAGCCTGAAAACATTCACACACAGTAACATGTTACGTCTCTCTGGGGAACAGGAATGGAACCAGGACGGCTGAATCGTTCAGGAACACAGTAAATTGATCCTGAAGGACGTTTGGTTCTAATATCGCAGAGTGCAAAGAGGCGCAAAGGGAGTCTGTAAATTATTTCATACTACAGATATTTTAAACACTGCTCTCCTCCAGTTTGACTTAATTACAAATATATAGTCTTAAAATAGGAGGTAAAACAAAGCACAGTATAACACTTTTAAAGAAAATAATTTGTAGGGGAGGCGGGATTTAGATACCATGTGCAACAAGTTTATGTTACTCTACATTTTCATATATTTTTTTATTATCATATTCTTATTTCACAATCCTCAGTGACAGTACAGATATCTTAACAGGGGAAAGGAAGCAGACCTGATCCCAGATCAGCTGAGAGAAACAAACCTCTCAGTGCTTCATTAAAATTTTAAATCTGAGAACTGGACCGATGTGGTCGCTCCTGGTCTTAGTGAGGACTTTGTCTCAGCTGATCTTAGACCTTAGATAAAGCGTTACAGTAGCCAAGTTTTTGTAAATCCTGCTGAGATACAAAGAATTAATTTCCTGATTTATTCTTCAGATGACAGTCGGTTGATTTTGTAATTTTCCTTTTGTGGATCTTAAAACTGAGGTGTGAGTCCAGGACCAGACCAATATCTCTGGTCTGGTTCGTGGTGTTGAATACGCTTCCCTAACAGCCCGTTCTTATTCCCTGGGTGTCCCGAGCTTTGTTCTTCGGGGTCTGGTACCAACGCACATGGCATCCTTTAGCGTCACAGTTCAATGCTAAAAGTAGGCCTGGCATAAAAAAGTCAGAGTGAGGAGGGGGTTGGGTCAGAAAATGGACTTACCAAGGAGACCGGTGTTCATTTCCCGAGTGAAACAAAAAGTCAACATTGATTCTTTTTAGTGAAGTTACGTAAGTTAACTCACGTAAGTTGTAACATAGTTATTTTAACCCAAACCAGGATCTTTTGGTTTCTTTGGATCAAGTAGTTTTGGTGCCTAAACCTAACCAAATTGCATGTTTCACAATGTTAACCACTTTATTTTGACAGTCTAACTGGATGTTGCGTATTTATTCTTGCTAACTTGACTGTGGAGCCCTACACGTGTAAAAACGACACTGAAGGGAACCCCGGGCTTCAAAAAGTGACCTTTAGGGGTTTTGACCAAGATGAGCTGGAAAAAAATGTCTCTTTGCCTTTCAGTCTTGTCACTGAGCGACCACAAAGAGGGCCGCAAAAGGTGAAAAGGTGACACTAAAGGATGCTTTTAATTTCAATCTCCTGAGCTGTTCTAATGTGATTAATCACCAGAGGAAACTCTACAGGTCGCTTGTTATTACACCACACAGACAAAACTACACTGTGCACAAAGATAATAATTAAAAGCTGAGAAGTAATATTAATCTCATTTTCACAATCCAAGGTCCAAACCCCGTTTTTAATCCTTAAACCAATACTCATTTTTATTTTTATTGACTTTATGATTATTATTTTTTTCCAGAAACAGTTTAACTTCAGCCTTTGAAGCCCCTCCATGTCTTTTGTGTGTAATTGCAGATTACAAATTCCTAATCAGGTCCTAATCAGAACCACTGAGGACTCGACCTTGGTGTCCTACAGAGGAATGAATACTTATTACAATCTAATCAATCTAGTAGTATCATCATGGTTATGCAATTTCTACAATAAATAGCAGATTGTAGAAAAACGTAATACAAAAACATTTTGCAGATGATTTATTGATCTCAAAAATAATCATCAAGACATTGGAAGAAAGATTTTTATGTTGTTCACTATTTTTAGACATTTATAGATCAAACAATCAATCACATAAAGACAATAATTAGTAGATTAATCAATAAAGTAAATAATGATTACATGCAGTCCTAATTTTTAATATTATTTTTTTATTGCACTACAGTGGAGAGTGTACTTAAAATGGTTTGATAACTGGCTGGTGCTGCATTGTGAACACAAATACATACTTCATGGGTGGCAACACGGAGAACTAAACGGTTCCAGAGCTCGGCTGAAGCCTGCGGTTTGCTGCATTTTGAAAAAATCAACATGGTTTAGATTCACCGTCCGTCTGTTATCTGATGACAGATAAGAGGCCAGGGGAAAGAAGGAGTAAGAGCGATGGATGAATGAGTTAATGGAGTGGAAATCAGGTGACCCAGTTTAGAGAGGTGAGGCCTGTTTCAGGGAATCTAACCATTAACTGTGTGTAAAGGTTTAAAACACTGGGAGACAGGAAGTGAGTCATTCGTCTTCATCATCTGGTACAGCAGCCGGCGCGACAACAACAGGGGAGGTGCTGAAGAGGAGTCAGAAAGATGAAATGGATCTAAACTCTGCTGATCACAGCCATGAGTTCAGTCCGGTTTAAAGAGGCTAACGGTAGCGTAGCTGAGATTAGCTGTGCGGTTCAATGTTTAACGTTGCCTGGTTACTTTCAGCTCAGATTTAGTTGGTTCGGTGCTTTTTAGTGTCATCTGAGTCGAGGTTTAATGTTCTTTAGCTGCTCCAGGGAGGCAGGTGGACAAATATGGATTGATTTGAAATTATTTTTCATGTTCCTCTCAGGATGAACTGTAATAACTTTAGCGATCCTCTGACTTTTCATCTAGCACCATCATCAGGTCCAACACTTTTGGTGTGTGACCAAATGAGACTGTCTTCACCAGAAAAACGACAATATAGGTTGTTTTCTGCAGGGTGTTACTATGTCCCATATTAATGTTTATTGTGGCAGCGCCCCCTAGTGAAACCAAGTAAATGTGTAATTTTTATTTAAACGTAATTAGCTTTACTGAGGTCACGTCATTAACGTAATTTACTTTAACACAAACCACAAAGTTTTCCCAAAGCTAACCAAACTGAGACTGTTTCACAATGTTAACCACATATTCAATATCATTACTACATACATTATGTTATAGTTAAGGCTCTTATGTATCATTTTGGGAGGCATGGATAAAACAACCTATGTTGTCGTTTAGGTTGGAGGACTTGTTGGACCAAATACCTGCAGAACTAATGACTTCCCATCACCCTCGGCTGTACGTGTGTGTTTACTGCTAATTAGCTGGTGTTAGCATGCTGACAAGCTCAGCTAAGATGCTGAACATAGTAAACATAAGCATGTTAGCATTATCAGAGCTGCTAGCGTGGCTGCAGACTCTGGTTCAAATGTTTTTAGATCTTTTCTGAACATCATTTTCATTTGGATCATGGAAGCTTTTCTTTGCAAATAACTTGAGTAGTTTAGCGGTGCTGCATTTATGTCTTATCTCATTTTAGATAGAAGAAGAAGAAGTACTTTTTTAATCTCTGGGGGAAATTGTGAAGGTTCCAGGAAACTCTAGATATCTTACGGAGCCTGTTGTTTAATGAAGCTCAGCCGAGGAGGCGAAGGCTTCAGCAGTACAGAGTGAGGACACAGTTTCTCAAGGATGCATCCTGGCAGGAAGTAATAGTCCTTCCTTGAACAACAGAGATTTACTAAGTGTCCAAATAAGGTTGATGTTCACCCAACTATTGTACGACGTGTGTCCTTAAAGCCACATGCAACACTTTCTAAAGGCAGCCAGCCAGCTTGTCTGTAATGATACAGAATAAAGAAGATCTCGACCTTGGGGTACCGAGGAGACGAACCACAGAGTCCGTCCTTGTCAAGTCTACTGAGTCAGACAGTCGACAGACAGAGAGGAGAGACCGAGTCACAGGCCGCCACCTTTAGCTCCCTGTAGCTCAGTAATTAACTTCACTTCAGTTAATGACTCTTTATTTATTAATTAATTTATAGAAAATATTTATGACAGTAAAATGTTCAAGAACAAACCAATATCAATGTATGTGAGCCTGCAGGCATGTGTTAATGTGCATCTTAGTGTCTCGCTGTGTGTTAGTCAATAAACCAATACAGCTTCATCTTCTTAATGAGCTACTTGCTCTCCTTTAGAAACACACAGACACAGATTAATCTGTCTTCACTGCAGCTTTTAAAAGAAATGTCATTTCATATTGTCGGTTCAGAGGTGACCCCAGCGTTCAGTGACGGTTTTATGTTTGGGGATTTAAAAGGTTTGCTGTTTGGTGGTTTGATTGTTGTCAGGTAGCAGAGGGTCGACTCTTCGCCCACTTTATTAGGCATGACTTATATAAATAATGTATAAACTATAGATACTATAATGTAATTTATCCTTGTCTGGAAAAAATGTCTAATGAAATACAGAATTCCCAGTTTCACAGTTTATGGGGATGTGTGTGTGTAAAATGTACCTTTATAGATTATTTAAGTGAATTTCAAACATGTGATCACAAAACCTTAATCTCATTTAAAATACTGCAAACTAAACATGTTTATGGCTTTAAATAAATCACAGACATAAACATGTTCAGCAATCAATACTCAGTGGAGGAGACCTGATATGTATCCCAGCTGTGATGCTTAATCATCAATGCCTGATCAATACTTCATTGAAGCCCAGTCGGATTTGCTGCTGGTGGAATTCAACGGGGGGTGGCACTGTGGTGCAGTGGTTAGCACTGTCACAGCAAGAAGATCATGGGTTCAAACCCCTGTTCCCCCCGGGTCATGGGCTCAAACCCCGGCTTCCTCCCACCATCCAAAGACATGCAGGCTAGCTTAATTGGTGTCTCTAAATTGTCCTTGGTCAAGGTGTGAGCGTGAGTGGTTGTCTGTCTATGTGTGGCCTTGCAATGGACTGGTGACCTGTCCAGGGTGTACCCCGCCTTTCACCCGATGTCAGCTGGCTCCAGCCCCCCCCGCAACGCTGTACACAGGATAAGCGGTGGATGATGGATGGATGGATGGATGGAATTTAATAGATCTTTCTGGATTTGGAGTTTGTGGCTGTTTTCATTTTTTTTGTCTTTTTTGTCTTTTTAAACCTTTTATATCCCAAACGTGTTCGAGGTGCTTCAAAGAAAGCAGAAAACACATTCACACACACATTTAAAGTATGGAAACCACTTAAAAAATAAATTTAAAAAAGGTAAAAACTTTTTAAAAAATAACAGAGGACCCAGGATGTAGCCTTGGGGAACTCCTCACGTTATGTTGCTCTGTTCGGACAGAGAGCTGAGACAAAATGGTCTCTCTCCTGCGAGTCTTGATGGGGAGGCGTATTAGCAAACGCCCCCCAAACAACATATGTTTGCGTTCTTTCACCTGGACAACCTGCTCTCACTCCCAAGTCGTCACAAATGGACGCCTGGTCAAGAGCCTTTGGCGTCAATTTGTAATGCACTGGGAAGCCCTTTAGCGTCATTCTGTTGTTGAACAGTAAAAGAAATACTAGATAAATAACAGAATAGTCTTAGGAAGGAGGTTGGTGGGTCAGAAACCGGACTTTCACACAGAAGACTGGTGTTCGTTTCCCGTGTGAAACAAAAAGTCAACATTGGTTCTACGTAAGTAATGTTACTTGTGTAATTTAAGTCATGTAATTTAGTTATGATGTTTTCTTGTGTACAGAGATCTCAGAGGTCAGCAGCATCAGGTGACTTTAGGACTATACCACTTATGGGAGGGGTTGCTTTTCTTCTTCTATCTTTACTACACTGGGTGTCTTCATTAGGGTCAGTACAGATCCTCATGGACGAAGGGGAGTACAGTCTTGACCCTAACGGCCATGCAGATGTGAAATGTATTGATTAGCTCCATTGTGGTGGAAAAAGTTCAGAAACAGTATATCAGAACCAAGCGGGAACCTTTGGGTCTGAGGGCAAGGGATTAGGTTTAGGCTTAACCAGACTGCGACATTTCACAACGTTAATTTCTGGTTTTATTTTGAAAGTCTAACTGGACGTTGCATATTTATTATTGCTAACTTGACCACGGAGCCCTACATGTTCAAAAACAACGCCAAAGGTACCCAGGGTGTTAAAAAAACAATGCCTGACCAAGTGACGACCCTGGAGACTGCGGGTTGGTTTCCATTTTCTACTAACAGACGACACTGATTTTCTTTTTAATCGTGATCATAATCTTTCCATATCCTTTTCTGCCTAAATCATCCTCATATCATAAAACTGTTTTATGTGTGATTTGTAAACTCAGGTCTAATTATAGTATCAATATTTGATGTAATATAAAACAGTATGAAAACCAGGGTAGATACAAATTTATATTACCTCCCCCAATGCCCCCTCGCGGCGACTCGATCAATATCACTTTTCTTTCACTGGACTGAACTTCAGCAAGAAAAGAAGAAACTAATAAACCTAAGAAATTATTGATTATTAGTAGTTCCAGGGGAAAATAATCATCACAAAACCATCCATACTTCCTGCTAAGCTTCCCATCATCCTGCCCCCCTCCCCTCCACTCGGTGCAGCAGTAGTGAGATGAAGGAGCCGGCAGCACTGAGGCACTCTGGGTAATCTAAGTGTTTTCCCAGGATGCAATGAGCCATGGAATCAATAGATAATCTTCTTCTTTTAGTCGGGTGGCGGCTGGCAGGCGGTCTGACTGCGTGTGTGTCCTCATACCAGCACACACACTCGCTGTCGGATGAAAACCTCGTAAGGTTTATAAGCTCCTCCCTGATAACACAGGAGGCTTTTTTCCCCCCAACAAGTGATGTGACAGTTAAACATTTACCTGTGTTGATGTTACACCTGGTTATAGGTAAACTAAGCCTGGTATAAAAAGGGAAACCGGATTTCTCAGGAGTGTTTAGAAAGTCTACAGGAGCCATTACGTTAAGGCGAGACACTGTAGGTGAAGAGGATTTTACATTTAAATATGCAAATGAGGCAGTTTCTAATGAAATATGTGCTAATTTGCATCTATTTCAAGAACTAAAATCTGAACACTGGATTAAATCCAGTTCAAAATTATTGTTTTATTTTGTTGACATATTAGACTTAAATATTTTTACATAGGGAATCTCTTTTTATGACTCCATAAATCAGAAATTACTGTCAACGGGCATAAAAAATGTTGCCATGTTTTTGGGAATAAAATGTTCTATAATTCAGATTATCATCAGGAATAATACTGGAAAGTTTTTGCAGCTATAAGAGCTGCTGAGGTGGAGATTTCAGGCTCAGAGCATGAGGAAAAACAACCTGTAATGATATGTCTTGTAAAATTCTACACATTTTTATTGAAAATCAATATTTACAGAGCCATAATCAAATCAAATCATTAACAACAACTATATAGAACATCTATAACACATCAAACTGATAACTGAAACAGAGCGACCAGCGGAAAGCTAAATCAAGTGTCAAAAGTACACCATGTGACGCATCTAAACCAATCACGTTTTCAGGAATCGCTGCTAGTCAATCAGATTTCACTCTAAGCTTAAATCCGCCTCTGTACTTTCACAATTGGTTACTGGTACAGCAGAAATGACCACATTTGGATCCAACAACCTTTTGCGGGAGAGACAGAGCTCTCCAACGGTACCGGGAATCAGATGGTCCAGAAAGCGACAGCGGGAGGACATGTAGCGATAAAAGCTAACTTGAAGGCAAAATCTACAGACGCACAGACAGAAACTGCAGTAAAATAAACTATAAAAATGTGTGTTTTTGACGTTTTCTTTCCACTAGTCTGAAAGAAGACATGTTGAGGAAGCAAAGTAGCCCAAAATTGACCAGTGCATGAAGAAACAAGGTTTCTCCCTAAATAATTTTATCCCATTCATGTGTTTGGCGAGCCAGCAGGAAGTCTCTACTGAGCATGCTCTGTGGGCCCTTTTATAGGAGTACCTGGGACACCATCTTTGAACATGTTATCCAGTCGTCCTCTCTCTCTCCTCTTCTCCCTTTTCACCTCCTTCTTCTGCTCCTCTAAACCTCCCGCTCTCTTTTCCATCCTCCTCCTCTCTCCTGCCCCCCCCCCCCGTCATTCCTTTCACGTCTCCTCTCTTGTCAAATATTAATCCACCTCCTTCCTTTCAAGCCTGCCTCCTCCCTCCCCTCCCTGTCCATTACCAGCCCCCATGAAAGCCCCTTTCTTTCTTTCCTTTTCCTCCGTCCCTCTTCCCGTGTTCGTCCCTCCGGCGTCTCCTCAGCATAGAACAACAAGTCGACGGCAGTCTGACCGTTTATTTATAGACCCAAAGAAATAAAGAAAGGCAGACTGTGTGTCAGGATGGCCTGATGTCACTCGTCTTTTATTCTGTCTGTACTCTCTTTCTGCTCTCTCTGTGGAGTTTGGGGTTGAACACCTGGTCGGAGGAGCTGCTGCTTTGTGTCTCTGTAAAATCTTATTTAAAGAAACAGCAGACGGATGTGACCAGACGAGAGGTTTATGTTCTGACCACAGACTGTATAAAAGCAGTGGACGTAGCCGCCGTGACATCCCCCGTTAGTTTGTGGACTACCGTTTTAAAGCCTCCAGTTTGGCATATTTGCTGTCGCCCTTTGTGACCTGCCTCTGTGTGCCTGCATTTAGAGATAAATAAGATTTTCTTTGCAGCGAGTGGTCATCTCCTAATGAGCTGCTGAACCAGAGGAATTCAAGTTATTAAAAAATAAAAAATGAAAATAGAGGGGCAAGGATTAGTCGATTGATTAGTCGATCAAGAGAAATAATATTAAAATTATACAGAACAAGACATTTCAAGACATCTTCTACAGTATATCATAACAGGCATTTTTCACCGAGGCACCACTCCGAAGATCAATTGATAATTGAAATGGCCATTTGTTGCAGCCGTAAACTGGATATATTGAGATTAACAGGTATGTGGATGTTATGAAAACACACACTCCTCTGTGTTAACACTGCAGACTGATGGTGCATTCGTGTGCTTATAAAAGGCTCTGACATGTGAGCGTCACATTTATCATTAGAGCTTCGTCACGGAGGCAGAATCTGAATCGGACTAAACGTTTTGTTTTTGTTTATAATATCAGAATAAAAGCTTTTAAAAATCCGATTGATAAACGTGAGAGAGAGAGAGAGAGAGAGAGAGGGCGGTCACAGAGAGCACAGATGGACTCTGGGTAGAGCCAGAGATCCCAGTGGATTGTGGGTAACACGGCTCGCTGCTGGCATGCTTTGCTGCTAACACACATACACACACAGATACACGGTGTGTGTATCCATGCATGCAAAAACACACTCACTCTGCTGGCATCAGAAACACACTCTGACACCTGAGGTCAACGTCCTGATTTAAGTCTGCATGACATGACGGGGGGAGGAGGTAAGAATAAGAAAGAATCAAAAGCAAAGGACAGAGGATAAGAAGGGCAGAAGCGGTGTGAGGGCAGATGGATGGATGAGTGGAGCATTGACCTGTTCGTGTGATGAGATTTGGGTCGAGGTGGCAAATTTAACCTGTTGTCCATCACACGGCCTGCAGGCTGCTGCACACTGTAAAACACAACAAAACCCTTGTCGAGAACAGTTCGGACACGCGACACGTTCAGAACTAATAAACTTTGAATTTTGTGATCACAAAATTAGTTTATCAAGATACAAATCATTAAAACACGTGTAACAGGAACTACAGAAGACAAGTTTGGACATGAAATGTTGAAACAGAGTTATCATCATCACAAAAGTCTCCGCCACTGTCGGGTTCTTTCAGTGTTATTAATGTTACAGGTGAAACCAAGGTGAGACGCACATTTTGAATATCTAAAAAACGCGGGGAGGCGTAACATTGGCACTGAGTGGGCGCTGCACTAGTAATAATAATAATAATAATGATAATAATAATAATAAGAAGAAAGTGCTTATTAAGAGTCAGCATTTGACTTTGAATCAATGCTTCCAAACCTTTCTGACTTTAAAGTTAAGGAATGAAATTAAAGTTCTTTTTATGCCTGAAGAGAAAAAAAGTGTCCCGCGTATCACATGAAAAAAGCAACAACGAAAAAATGGAGAAACGCCCAAAAAACTTATCTTCTTTCTTCTGTCTTTCATAATTTTGTGACCTTCAGACGTATCTTTGGACCCCGTGGGGGGTCCTGAACTGAACTACACTTTCCTTTAGCGACTGCAGGCGTCTGCATGTGGAAAGAAACTACGTGTATTTACTCAAGTACTTCCTTAAATACAATGTTCAAATACTTGTACTGCAGGACTTTTACCTGCGACTGAGTTAAAAATGTGGCACTGTTACTTTTGAGTGAAGCAGCTAAAAACAAACCGACGTTTTCTCTGTGGAAACGCAGACTGTTGAATTTTACTCAGAGCAACTAAAAGATGACTTTTTACTTCAGTTTATTAAAAAACACTTAGACGCTGAAAATATAAGGAGACAGAAAAACATCGTGAGTGTAATTTATGAAGAACTTCAGATACATTTTACAGCCAGCCAATTTAAAACTCTGTCAAAAACAAACAGAATTATCTTTAGTTTTCCTCAGATATTACTGCGCGACTGATTAATACCAAACCCAGACAAACATGTAGCCATAAATACATTTATTTTAACATCTGATGAAATCATGTTTTAACATCTGGCCTTGTTTGTTTGCTCAGCGCTCAGCTTTACTTTCTGTTTCTGATGTTTTCTCTTCTTGCATTCGGACTGAATACATGCTGAAACATGTATTTTTACAGTGCAGCAATCCTTTTTCTCTCTCTCTCTCCTCCCCCACACTGTAAGGACTGCTCACCCATCCCCCTCTCCTCTATCTTTTCCTCCTCTTCCTCCCCACCTCATCCACCATCTCTCACTAAGTCATCCTCTCTCGCTCATCTTCATCTCCTCCCTCTCCATTTCCTTCCACCCTCTCTCTCTCTCTCTGCTTCCTTTCTACCTCTCTGCTTCTAACATCCCTCCTCTCTCTGTGTGCAGAGCTGCAGGCTCTCTGTGTTCACTCAGTCACGTTAATCAGATTAATTTGCTCATAAACACACATATGCGTTCTCACGTTTAATTCGATATAAAGAGATCATGCAGATGCAGCGGCACACAGAGTTCTCTCTGTCTCTGGGATTCATTTAAAATAAGCAAACAGCTCCACTCTGTTACTGACGAAGTGCTTAATCATCATCTCTTCTGACCTCATGACCTCGTTTCCATAACTCTCCTCCGACTCGTTCACCAGAGCAAGGACACAGGGAACCAGAATGCCGAAGCGAGACAGGTACGGTTTACACACATTTATTAAACAGTTCAGCCATAAATGAACACACTTATGATTGGGCGAGGCTGGCCAAGGTCCGTAATCTGCCCGACAGTCCAAACAAAAAGGGCAAACAACTCCAGAGTAGCACAGGCAATAATCCAAATCCATATGTGAAGTCCACGAAGCAGAAAATCCAGAAGCACAGAGGAAACGCAAGGAACAGTGAGCACTCGACATGAACGAAGAATGAGCTAACAACAAACAACTGGGAGACACAGACTTAAATACACCAGAGGACAACACAACTCGTCACACATGGACGCTTGGTCAAGACCTCTTGGCGGCTTTTTAATGTCATAGTTTTGACATGTGGGGCTTAGCAGTCAAGTTAGCAACAATAAATATGCAACATCCGGTTAGACTTTCAAAATAAGGCTTTGGGTTAAAATAATTATGCTACTTACGTGACTTAAGTTACGTCATGTATGCAACAAACAAAAAAAAAAGCATTCAATGTTGATTTTTTGTTTCACACAGAAAAAAGAACGGCGGTGTTCTGGGTGAAAGTCCAGTTTCTGGCCCACCCAACCACCTCACTTTGACTTGTGTCAAATACTCTACACCTACGGTTAGCGTTAAAAAAATGACGCTAAGAAGCTCCTCAATGCGTTACAACATGACGCCAGTGTGTCTTGGCCGTACATCCATATGTGTAGTCCACGAGGAAGAAAATCCAGAAGTTCCAGAAGGAAACAGAAGGAAGAGTGAGCGCTCGTCATGAACGAAGGACGAATTAACAACAAACAACTGAGAGACACAGACTTAAATACACCAGAGGACAACGCAACTCGTCACACATGGATGCTTGGTCAAGACCCCTCGGTGTCGCTTTTTAACGTCCTGGGTACGCTTTAGCGTAGTTCTTCGACATGTCAAGTTAGCAAAGATAAATAATGCAACATCTGGTTAGACTTTCAAAATAAAACTAGTTTTTAACATTGTGAAATGTTGTAATTTTGTTAGGTTTAGGAAAAGATGAGAAGAGGCTCCCCAGTGCGTTACAACCCGACGGGTCTTGACCATGCATCCATATGTGACGACTTGGACTGACTGATGAGTCGCAGGTGGAACACATTAGACAGGAAGCAAAGCTGCTTAGAACACACCAGCGGGGACACTTTCAAAATAAAACATGAAATTACCATAACAAAAAACCCTTATTAAGTTGAGCATCCTCTTCATCCTCTTCTTCCTGTTCCTCCCCCTCTCCCCCCCCCCTCTTCCTCATCTTCCTCCTCTTCATCTTCCTCCTCTTCTTCCTCCTCATCTTCCTCCTGTGCCTCTTCCTCATCTTCCTCCTCTTCTTCCTCCTCATCTTCCTCCTGTGCCTCTTCCTCCTCTTCCTCCTGTTCCTCCTCTTCCTCCTCATCTTCCTCCTGTTCCTCCCCCTCTTCCTCCTCTTCTTCCTCCTCCTCCTCATCTTCCTCCTGTTCCCCCTCCTCATCTTCCTCCCCCTCCTCTTCCTCCTGTTCCTCCCCCTCTTCCTCCTCTTCTTCCTCCTGTTCCTCCTGTTCCTCC
>NC_060151.1:31442538-31443432 GCF_021292245.1 Micropterus dolomieu
GGAAGAAAATCCAGAAGTTCCAGAAGGAAACAGAAGGAAGAGTGAGCGCTCGTCATGAACGAAGGACGAATTAACAACAAACAACTGAGAGACACAGATTTAAATACACCAGAGGACAACGCAACTCGTCACACATGGATGCTTGGTCAAGACCCCTCGGTGTCGCTTTTTAATGTCCTGGGTACGCTTTAGCGTAGTTCTTCGACATGTCAAGTTAGCAAAGATAAATAATGCAACATCTGGTTAGACTTTCAAAATAAAACTAGTTTTTAACATTGTGAAATGTTGTAATTTTGTTCTCTTCCTGTTTGTCTCTTCCTCCTCTTCCTCCTGTTCCTCCTCTTCCTCCTCATCTTCCTCCTGTTCCTCCCCCTCTTCCTCCTCTTCTTCCTCCTCCTCCTCATCTTCCTCCTGTTCCCCCTCCTCATCTTCCTCCCCCTCCTCTTCCTCCTGTTCCTCCCCCTCTTCCTCCTCTTCTTCCTCCTGTTCCTCCTGTTCCTCCTCTTCCTCCTGTTCCTCCCCCTCTTCCTCCTCTTCTTCCTCCTCCTCCTCATCTTCCTCCTGTTCCTCCTCCTCATCTTCCTCCCCCTCCTCTTCCTCCTGTTCCTCCCCCTCTTCCTCATTTTCCTCCTCTTCATCTTCCTCCCCTTCCTCTTCTTCCTCCTCTTCTCCCCCTCCTCCTCCTCCCCCCCCTTCCCCCTCTTCTTCCTCCTCCTTCCTCCTCTTCTTCCCCCTCTTCTTCCTCCTCCTTCCTCCTCTTCTTCCTCCTCCTTCCTCCTCTTCTTCCCCCTCTTCTTCCTCCTCCTTCCTCCTCTTCTTCCCCCTCTTCCTCCTCTTCCTCCCCCTCTTCTTCCTCCTCCTTCCTCCTCTTCTTCCTCCTCCTTCCTCCTCTTC
>NC_060151.1:31443532-31444137 GCF_021292245.1 Micropterus dolomieu
CCTCTTCTTCCTCTTCTTCCTCCTCCTTCTTCCTCTTCTTCCTCCTCCTTCCTCCTCTTCTTCCTCCTCCTTCCTCCTCTTCCTCCTCCTTCCTCCTCTTCTTCCTCCTCTTCTTCCTCCTCTTCCTCCTCTTCTTCCCCCTCTTCCTCCTCTTCCTCCCCCTCTTCTTCCTCCTCCTTCCTCCTCTTCTTCCTCCTCCTTCCTCCTCTTCTTCCTCTTCTTCCTCCTCCTTCCTCCTCTTCTTCCTCCTCCTTCCTCCTCTTTGTCCTCCTCTTCCTCCTCCTTCCTCCTCTTCCTCCTCCTTCCTCCTCTTCTTCTTCCTCCTGTTCCTCCTCCTCCTCCGATGTTTGGATGAAGAGTTTATCTACAGCCTTTGCTGTTATGTAAGAGTGTTCAGATATTAGTCAGGCCTCCTAGTCGCAGTAAAGCTGAACTGCAGAAACACTGAAGAAGAGTACAGTCCTCACAGCTCTTTGTCATTTAAAGGCTCAGTTCACCTAAAACACAGACCTCTAAAAGCCTAGAAAGGAAAAATGTCTAATTAAATCTAATTACTGGAGCTGGAGATGGACAGGAGAGAGAGGGGGGGGGGGGGGGGGGGGGGG